>NW_012267222.1:15823870-15849859 GCF_000151885.1 Dipodomys ordii
GAAAGGAAACAAAGGAAAGGAGGAGAGGGAGCAAAGAAGGGATTCTTACTGTGTGAAAGCACTGAGGTTTCTAGACTTATTGTTAACACATAAATCTTGTCTGTGGAGGCAAACAGGTCCATCTCCATGAGTAGAAGAGGGTCTGTCTGATCATCTTTGGGCTTCCTCCTAAAACACTCCAGGGCAGGGGCAGCCTTCTGCATGCGAATGGCTGATCGCCATCCACAGTGTCGAGCTCCACGCATGGGTGTGGGGTGGAAGCTGAGACCTCCTCCTCGATCCCCCCCACCCCCAGCTCACCTTGGATTCAGAGCCCCCAACAGTTAAGGGTGCAGGGTGATGAGTGGCCCAGGGGTGTGGCTCACAGGAGGCACACACCCTTCTTGGCTCTTGCAGGACACAGCTCTTCCTTCCCAATGCTGTCCCTGGTGCTCACTGTGTGGTGGATGCTGTGCTAGGCAGGCCGGTTGTGCTAAGTAGCCGGTCAGGGACATTGACCTTGTCTGGGTCCATAGGACCAAGAAATCAATAGAGCAGAAGTGTGGGCCTCGTCACTGACTCAGCCCAGCATGACACCCCAGCACAAGGCCTGGGCTGTCCCTCAGCTCTTTAACAGAAAGGTGGGAGGGGTCAGTTAATTCTCCCTGCAACCCTTAGCCAATGAGGGATGAGAGTTGGGGAATAAATACCAGCATTCCCACACCTTGAACTTGGGGGTTAACTGTGCAGTGTATTCTGACAACGTTCCCCAAGTCTCCAGATGATGGAGCCCCAATGTCTACCTGAGGGCAGCCTGATGAAGAACATTATCCTCCCTTTTCTGCCTCTGCTCCTGCATGCCCCAACTGGTACTTCTTACAAACAACTGCTACTTAATACTTTCTCTGAGGTCTGCCTGTGGGGGAAACCCAATCTGAGATACACCATATAGGGTTTACATTTTTTTGGGGGGGTTACATTTTTTTAAAGATCACCTGCTTAGCTACATACTCAAGCCTGGCATCCCAGCTGCCTGGAGATCAAGGGATCATAGTTCAAGGCTAGCCTGGTCTAAATGTTTGAGACTCCATCTCAACCAACGGCTGGGTATGATGATATGTCTGTCATCTCAGCCACAAGGAGAAACACAAATAGGAGGATCACAGCCTGACCAACTGGGCCATAGAGCAAGATCCCATGTAGAAAATAGAAAGGGAGTGGTGGACTGTAGCTCAGGGGATAAGAGCTCCTGATAAACAAGCATGAGGTCCTGAGTTCAAACCCTAGTACAAAGAAACTCTAGCACGAAGAAAGTTTCAGGTTAAAGGTAGGGGTATCTGTTCTACTGAAATGTATACCTGTGAATTTTTCTTTTTAAATCCCAGCCCTTAGCTTATGCTTCCCTTTTTTGCCAGGACTATGAGAAATATGCTGGAGGATTCATTCTGGACATTGGGATTCTCATCTTCCCTCGTTCATGTTTAATTGGTATGCACCATGCATGAGTCATTAGTATTGGCCAGGACTGGCGGGTAGGAGTTTGGAAATGGAGTATAAACAAGCAAAGGATGTCATTAAGCTCAGAAACTTTGTAATGACAAATCTGGAGTGAAATCCTTGCTCCGCTGGGACCTGACAACCGTGTCACTGCCCACGCTCTTGGTGTCCTCATTTATGAATGTGGGCAATAGGTCCTTCCCAGTGAAGGTTTGGTGAAACGAATCCACACAGATCACAGTCACAGCTTGGTGTATTGGGGAAAAAAATGAGCGATGTGAATTGTTAGAAACATTATTTTTCAGGGACTTTTTATTCTTTATGCCGACCCTGGGGCTTAAACTCAGAGCCTGAGCTCTGTCCCTAAGCATTGTTTTTTTGCTCAAGGCTAGAGCTCTACTACTTGAGCCACAGTTCCCCTTTTGGCTCCTTTTGTGGTTCATTGGAGAGAAAAGTCTCAACGATCCTTATTGCTCTGGCTGGTTTTGAATCTCAACCCTCAGATCTCAGCCTTCTGAGTCACTAGGATTATAGGCTTCAGCCACCTGTACCTTTTAGGGCCTTTCAATGAGGCACAAGAAGCAAACTTGGGGAGTTCTGTGTACCCAGTGCCAGAAGCCATCCTGGAACCACCCCCCATGTGTCCAGCTAGCAAATCAGGGGCTCAGTGCTTGTTGAGTGAGCAGCAATGTGGGCCAGGATATGTGGTGTTGTTTGTGGGTGCCACGCAGCAGGGGTGTATGGCCCTGGGATCCTCTCCAATGTGAGTTTGGGGTACAGGACAATGTTTTTATCCTACAAGTGGGCTCTCTCTCTCATGCTATACATCAGGATACTGAGACACAAAGCCTCTTGACCATAACCATCTGGATAATAAGTGACCAGCAGGAGGCCTGGCCATCCCTGCCCAAGCCCCTCCCCCGGTCCCCAGTCCACTTCTTCCCCAAAGAAATGAGCTTATGAGCTTATTTCAGTCTCTTCCCCACTGACCACAAAGACTCAACTCTCTCCTCAGAAATATTTGGAAAGTTTTATTTAAGTGTTTTGTGTTCCCTTTTAACCAACACCAAAAAGAGAGAGTTATTTTTTTTGTTGTTGTTGTTTTATGTGCTTTTTTTTTTTTTTTGCCATTCCAAACAGGAGAGTCTCTTCAGACGGGAGTTGGCATGTGTGTTCAGAGCTGGGCAGTATGTGCCCGCCAGGCTGCGCTTCCTGGCCTGGCCACTCCGGGTGGACAGCTAGACTCCCGCTGGCTTCCTGGGCCCCCAGCGGCCTTGCTGCGAGCAAGCAACTCCCCTCATGAGGAGAGACCTAGTTTTCCCTGCATAGAGGGCTGGGGCTCGGGGTTCAGGGCAGAAGCATGGGGGCCAGGTGGTTCCAGGAGGAGGAAAGTGGAATGGGAAGATCAGATCTGAAATGTTCCATGTCTGGAGAAGTATATTTGGTAGAAAAATAAGATGCTTTGAGAATTTCTGTAGTCTATGCTCTGTCTGCCCCCCGAAGAAACCTACCCTGTTGAGGAGGGAGCGAAGGCTGAAGCCAGGAATGGGTCTGGGCCACAATGGAGTCCAAAGGGAGCAAGGCGGGCGGCAGACTTTGGTTCCTGGGCCCCCCATCCTCCCTATCTGGTGGCTACAGAGACCATGGGGGCCTAGTCCTCCCATCTTTGAGGTGTGGGCCGCCCGCGATGGGCAGCACTGGGTAGGGAGGCTGGTCATGTGTCTTGGGCTCATGGATGCCCGGGCCCTGGGCCCTCAGACCAGGCTGATGAAAAGGAGCAGCGCCAGCAGGAGCAGCAAGGGCCCGGGAGCAGGGCTGCCCGCCGCGCTAGCCCAGGTACAGTGGTCCAGGTTGGCCCCAATGCAAGAGGCATATGCCATCACGTGGGGGATGTAGTTCTGCTCGTGGACGCCGTGCAGCAGGTGTGCCATGGGGCCCTTGGCGAAGACAGCTACGTCCTCCCCACCGTGGGTCTCGTGGCGCAGGGGCACAGCAGACTGGGCCTGGTAGTTGTTGTGAGCTATGGGTCAGAAACGCAACATGGCTCAGAGCCTGACAGGACCCTGGTTCTGGAGGAGCAGCGTCTCCCTCCCACCTAGGCTAGCCTCAATGGCCTGGTTCCCAGAAGCAGAAACGGAGGCTCAGTCCTCAGTGCACAGTCAAACTCAAAATCTGCCTGACACAGAAGTTTAGGCTCATAGCCCCTCATCTGGGATACAGTCAACAGGAAGGGGTCCTTGTACCACAGATTGGAGGCCCCCCCAGGGACTACTGGGCGACATCGAGAACAAGTGAATGCCCAGCAAGGGGGAACTGAAAGAAGCAACGGATTGGAAAGACATCGAAATTCCTTATACCTGCCTAGCACTGAACTAAGGCTCTGAAGACTCATTTCATCCTTCAGGTTAAAGTCCCCAGAAGGCACAACCCTTTCAGGGAGGGTGCTAAAGCTGAGAAAGGTGAAGGTCACAGAGCTGCTAAATTACAGAAGTGAATTCAAACTGAGGTTGTGCTGACTGAAATTTGGGCTGGTCCAGGACCCCAGACTGACCACATCCTTATATTCTGTCTTAACCCCCCGAGTCCTGTCTGTGTGTCTTACCATAGTCCACCATGGAGACGTTCTCTCGCTCGCCACCCACCACCTTGTAGCCAGGCCCGTTTCCATACAGGATGGCTGTGAAGGGCTTCTTGTCCGTGTCACTCACCATGGGGGCCAGCCCTGTATAGGGAAGAAACCCAGAGCCCATGGTGGAGAACTGAAGGCAGTCTCATTCCCCAGATCAGAGTCTGCTTTGGTTTTCCCAAAGCTTCTCCATGAATACCAAATCACCTCTATGAAGCTGACTTTCAAGCCTGATGCGTTTTCAACCTCTATCCTCCAGTTTATTCTGTGCTCACACCCATGCAACATCCATCCGTCCATCTGTCCATCCATCCATCCACCCACCCATCCATCCATCCATCTATCCATCCGTCTATCCATCCATTCATCTATCTATATCCATCCATCCACCTGACCATCCATCTATCCATCCATACATCCATATATCCATCTATCTATCCTTCCATTCATCTGACAGTCCATCCATCTGTTCATCCATCTATCCATCCATCCATCCATCCATCTATGTATCTGTCTAACACATATTCACCCATCTGTCTACACATGCATCTAGCCATCCATGTGTGGATCCATCCTATTTTTTTCTTCCTCAATGTATTTTTCTGTCCTCTCTCTTTTATAATCTGTCCATCTTCCATGCTGCTGTTACCCATCGAGTCAGTTGCACTCAGCAAATTCTATACCATCCTGTGCACTCTGTCTCTCTCCCTCCCTCTCTGTCTCTCTCTCTCTGCCAGTCCTGGGGCTTGAACTCAAGGCCTAGGAACTGTCCTTGAGCTTCTTTTGGCTCAAGGCTAGCACTACTCTACCTCTTGAGCCACGGGGCTACTTCCAGCTTTTTCTGTGTACGTGGTACTGAGGAATCCAACCCAGGGCTTCATGCATGCTAGGCAAGCACTCTGCCATGAAGCCAGTTTCCCAACCCTTCATCCTGTTCTCTCTACCCACCATCCATGCCTTGACCCCTGCTCTGTTCTCAGTTTCCATGTAATGCTGGCCTTCCCCCCTCAATGGGGCCACTTACCAAAGATAGAGTTGCCCCTGGGGGTGTATCCACCAAAGGTGAAGACGTGAGAATGGTCAGCAGTGACAACGGTCAGCGTGTCTTCCAGAGACGTCAGGTCGCCTGCCCGCCCGATTGCCCGGTCCATCTCTACTGCCTCATGCAGCGCCTGCTTGGCCTTGCCCTCGTGGTGTCCATGGTCAATCCTGCCTCCTTGAGACATTAAGGCAAAGGCCTTTAATAAGGGGCAAGGGGAGGCTGGTTTACCCCAAAACCCTGCCACTGGTGAGTATTTGCTCGATGGGGGAAGGAAAGGGGCCTTCACCAACCTGTGCCAGGTACATCTTGGACATTTGTAATGTTTGTGCATGCCTGCCCTGGTGCTTGAACTCAGGGACCGGGTGCTGTTTCTGAGCGTCTTTGCTCAAGGCTAGTCCTCTACCACTTGAGCCACCGCTCCACTTCTGGTTTTGGTAGGTAATTGGCAATAAGTCTTTCCTTCCCTGGCTGGCTTCACATCACAATCCTAAAATCCCAGCTAGGATTACAGGTATGAGCCAGCAGCCCCACAGCCTAAGGCATTTTTATATAATTGTTCAGCAGGACGGGGGGAGCTGTGGGAACACAGTTCGCTGCAAGCACAGTAACGCGTCTACCGCGATCTGCCAGCCTAAGAGCCTGGATCTTTCAGCCTCCCTCTACTCTAGTGTGCATGCTCGTGCTCTCTCTCTCTCTCTCTGCCTCTCTCTCTCCTCTTTCTCCTCTCTCTCTAGCTATTGAAGAAGTCACTAAGACTTAAGGGAGGAAGGGAAGGGGAACACAGCTGAGTCCCTACTAGGTGCTGGGTGTAACAAACAGGGCAGGAGTACATGGTCTTCATCAGCCCTGGTTACAGATGGGGGGCCAATGCAGGCCTAGTGTGGGGTTGGTTTTGTTTTTGTTTGTTTTCCAGTCATGGGGCTTGAACTCGGGGCCTGGGTGCTGTCCCTGAGCTGTTTCCACTCAAGGCTAGCACCACTTCCAGTTTTTCTGGTGGGTTATTTGGAGATAAAAGTCATACAGACTTTTCCTGCCTGGGCTGCCTTCGAACTGTGATCCTCAGATTTCAGTGTCCTCCTGAGTAGCTAGGATGACAGGCCTAGGATTACAGTTAGGATTATACTTGGCCTAGCAGCTGAGGGGCCTGTGGGCTTGGAGAGTCCCACCCTTCATCCCTCAGGAGGCAGGCTGGGGGACATTCCAAGAGGGTCCTGAGCCAGGCCCTGCCCCCTCCCCACAGGCCATGGCCTCACAGCCAGCAGCCTGGTGGGCAGCAGGGCGGCAGGGCGGGTCTCCCTTTGTTGTGGTTCTGGAGGCTGGCCTCACGGGCTGGCCTGGCCCTGTTCACAAAGAGGGCGCCTCCCAGGGGACCTGAGCCCGGGGACCACTGGTTCCTGGAGGCTGAGAGCGCTGTGTTTGTGGGAAGCCCAGGCTTTGGCAGGAAAGCAGCCGAGCTGGGCTGGTAGCCACCAGCCTCTGGAAGGTAGAGGGGGCCGAGTGTGTATGCACATGTGCGGAGTGTGTGTGTGTGTGTGTGTGTGTGCGCGCGCGCGCGCAAACAGGCCATGTGTATATCCAGGCAGATCTCAGCAGGATAACAGGAGCAGGATAACAGGAGGGAGGGGGAGGGGAAGAGTCAAGGGCTATCAGAGCTCTGGGAGGTTCCAGGACCCATGTCCCACATTTTCCTCGGCCGCTCTGCCACCAGAAAAGAAGATGGCCATGGACATGGTGAGGATTTGTTCTTGGCCAGGCCCTTCCCCAAGTGCCCAAAAGAGGCTGGTTATGCCTCTAGGACTGGGGACATAGTTTTGGCCTCATTTTTCAGAGGTGGCCCAGCCAGTGGGTGGCAGCATGGGGACGATGGCCACAGTGCAGGGAAACCCACATAGCAAGTTCCCACGGCCAGCAAAGGCAGGGGCCTACGGAGCTGCCCACAGCCCTGTCCACACCCCAGCCAGGTCCTGAGAGACTCCTCAAAGGGAAACACCAGCCTCCTCTGACAGGAAGCCTCGCTGGCTTGGCCTGCTGGGCTGGAAGGCCGCCCTCCCCACTACCCCTTCACTGAGTCTGCAACCACATCATCCCAGGGCAATGTCTCCCTTCACCCCCCCCCACACACTGGTAGTTCTCTTTGGGCATTCTGGAAGCTTCTCCTCTGCAGGCTTGGGCTCCTACCTTCCACCAGTAGGAAGAAGCCTTTGGGGTTCTTCTTGAGGACCCTGATGGCCACTTCAACCATCTCGGAGAGCGAGGGGTCAGTCATGTTGTTCCTGTTTAGTTCGTACTGCATGTCCCCAGGCTCAAAGAGACCTGCAGAGGACACAGGGAGGAAGTCTGGGGTGTCTCGGGGAACATGTCACCCACACCCATTGTGGGGGGCAGTAGCATGAGATTGGAGCAACTCTTGTGGGTCCAGAATTATGGCTGAAAGTCTTGTCATCTCTATAACCAGCTGAGGGGAGGGCAGCAGGAGCCCATTTAACAGAGGAGGAAACTGAGGCCTCGAGGGGCCCCAACATCTTGTTGTGTGTAGCAGATCTGAGATTGTAATATCCCTTTCTGCCCAGGACATAGTATCTCAGCCACAAGGCAGAGAACTCTGGCCTGGATTCAGCAGGGCAGCTCGAGCATGCACGCATTGACAAGTGGGCTGGAAGGGCACCGGGGCCTGGGCAGTGAGGCGGTAGAAACCTGGGGTCACTGTCCCTTCTGCCTGCTGAGTTTTCTTTCTTGTGATCCATCCTTTGCTCACGTCACTAGGCTCAGTGTGTGTGTGTGTGTGTGTGTGTGTGTGTGTGTGTGTGTGTTTTGTGCATGCACGCACACGTGCGCACGCACCGCGCTGTCATTTCTGGCTCTGGATGTCCTTCCAGAACACTCTGTCCTGTCCTGAGTGCGTGTAAGCCCAGGCCGCGCCTGCCCCCAGGGGAGGAGGGGAGTCAGCATCGAGATGGGCAGAGACAACCCAGATGGCTTCTGCCCTGATGGGCTGTAGCGCTGTCTCCAAGTCCGGGTCCTCCTGGCCCGAGAGCTGTTTAAGCCCCAGTGCCGTGGTGGCTTGTTAGTATAGACTATTCCCCTCTCTGAGCCTCAGTTTCTCCCCGAGCTCAGTGGGGCCCCTCTTTCGGCACAGCCAACAGGTTTTAGGCCTCATTCCATGGACCAGAACCCCTCCCAGGGTCTGGAAACTGGGAGCAAAGACCCCTAACGCTGGGGCTGGTTCATTCCCTCCACGGTGTTCCAACCCTTCCCACTTACCCAAGAGATAGTCCACAGTGGAGGGGTCAAGGGTCAGGAGGTCCGTGCGGTTCCAAATGTAACGGGCATGCTAGGAGGGAGGGGCCTGCATCAGCAAGTGAGGGCTGGGAAGGCGGAGGGACATCCCAGCCCCCTCCCAGGGCCCGCCATCTCACTATCTTCTATCATTTAACCCCCAGCCCACAGGCCCACCATCCCGGACCTGAAGAAATGACAAATAAGTAGGCAGTTATCATTTCTAATTCAGGCTGAGGAGGAGACTGGAAGAACCCAGGAGCCAGAGGGCAGGCCCAGGAGGACTTGAGCCCAGAGAACTGTCTAGAGGGCTTCCTGCTGGAGGTGGTGTTCTGCCATGGAAGCCAAGTTGGAGTTGATGGGCCTGGGGTCAGGAGGGAAGGAGTCTGACCTCCCTGAGGGCAGCAAAGCAGCAGCAGCACAGGTCACAGAGCCCTTAAATGTCTATGGACAGGTACAAGGAGTGTGTCTGGGGCTGTGGAGAGCCTAAAGAAAACAGATCCCTAGCTCTGCACCGCCCCCCCCCCCACTTACTGGGGCTTGAACTCAGGGCCAGGGCCCTGTCCCTTAGCTTTCTCCTGCAAGGCTGGTATTCTACCACTTAAGCCACAACTTTATCCTGGCTTCTTGCTGATTCATTGGAGGCAAGAATCTTTTAGATTTGTATGCCCAGGCTGGCATACAAACCTCAGCTCTCAGCCTCCTAGGATTACAGGTGTGAGCCACTGATGCTCGGCTACAAGCTGCTCTTGAAACATGGGTTTCCAGGAATGGGGCCTACAGCGGACAGGCCACCATGACACCACGTGGCATGGGTTCCCTCTCTAACTTGGGAGTCTAGATGGAACTTCAGGGCAAGAAGGATAAATCTCTGGACCCCTTGTTTCATGTGGAGAAACTGAGGCTGGGAGGAGAGGTAGCTCTCTGGCTTAGATCTAGAAAGGGCTCTGTCTAGAAGGAAGGGCAAGGGCATGCAGCTGCTCCCTCCCATGGCCCCCACTTCATTCTGGGCCCAGCCTCATCCCACAAAGCTTCCCCAGGGAGGAACCCTGGAACCCTGAGAAACCCAACCCCACAGTGACATCAAAGCAGCTGCCAGGCTGCTCCCCACTGCCCTCAGCCTGACCACAGTCATTTCTAGACCCAGCTGCCCCAGGCTAGCCTGCAGAGTGGATTTAAAGGGCCAGAGGCCTCTCCAAGATGTCAGAGCCTGGATACATGGGGTCCCCCAGCCCACTCTGCCCTCTGCAGATACCCGTCCCGCATGGAGTACCTTGTATTTGGGTTTGAGGCTCTTCCAAATGTCAACGAGGTCCAAGCCATCCAGCCTCGTGCCCCTGGCCTTCTCGTCCACCTGATATTCCACGTCGGTTTTGTTCTTAGGGTACATATACTTCCGGCCACCCCCCATGATCACCTAAGGGAGACAGAAGCCATTTCACCCAGGGTCTCAAGGCATGCAGAAGCCCCAGTGGCCCCGGGCGGTGCTGGGATCCCTGCTGGGCCCAGCAACTCTCGAGGAGCTGGGGAGACGCAGTTTGTGACTCTGAGTGGCATGCCACTTACCTCAACTGTCTCCTCCATCTAGAGAAGGGCACTGACAAGAGCCTTCCCTGGGTGCCAAGCACTGAGCCCCAGAGGCACAGAATCCTACCCAACATCCTACCATGACTGCCAAGGAATCTGTTGGTATTGTCCCAATGAAGAAATGAACAGAGATAGAGTTTCTTTTCCCCAAGGCTACATAGCCAGTAAGTGGTAGGGGCAGGATTGGAACCCAGGGCTTCTCTAACTACACCCCCTGGGTCAAGGATGGGTCTCCAGGAGGCTCCTGTCCCTCAGTGAGTGGCAGAGGGTGGTGAGGAGAGGCCCTGGCCAGGAGGGTGTCGCCAGCCCATCACTGGGCAAACATAGGCCAGCCTCCTGTCTTGTGTAGTTACCGCCAGGCTAATTTTACCTGCCATGGCTGCCATGTGCGGGCAGACGGACGCGGGACTGTTTGTTTTCCTTGGGAGTCCATGTTTGAAGTCTTGACTATTTTTAAAACAGGGGCCAAGAGCTTCACAGCCACCGCCCGTGGTGACCACCACACCGGTGTCCTCCTGTCACCGAGGGTGCCAGCCCAGGCTGCTGGCCCTGGCCGCCACCTGGGATCCACCATTCCCAGGCCTGACGCCTCTTAGGCTTCTCCTCCACCTTCACTCCGTTCTCTACTTCAGAACCAGGTTCCCAGGGTGTCTGGATTGGCAGTGCACACAAACAAAGTAGCCAGGGTGGCATAAGGCCCCAGAAAGGCTGTGGGCTTCGGAGTTAACCTTGGGTTCACTTCGACTGCTCTCACCCCACCCCCACTCTCTCTTTCATGCCGGTACTAGGGCTTGAGCTCAAGGCCTGGGCTCTGTCTCTTAGCTTTTTGTTTTTGTTTTTGCTCAGGGCTAGTGCTGTAGCACTTGAGTACCAGCTTCACTTCTGGCTTGTTTCTGGTTAATTGGAGAAAAGTTTCTTGGACTTTCTTGCTTAAGTTGGTTTTGAACCGTGATCCTCAGATCTCACCCTCCTGAGTAGCTAGGATTACAGGCGTAAGCCACTAGGCATGGGGCTTGACTGGTTTCTTTATAAAATGGGAGCCACAGCCCTTGGGCCTGTCAGAGAGGAAAGGCAGCTGTCCAGGGTAGCCATGGCTGGTAGGCAGGTGGCTTTCCTAGCAGGATGAATGAGGATGGATGAGTTCCAGGAGGCGAAGGCCTCACACCACCCGCCCTTCCCCTTCTGAGCCAGAAGCTCAGAAGAAGACTCCAAGTCACAGGTCCCTGCCCCCCAGTCTCTGTTCCCACAGAATTTGACCCTTGGCATTTTTAGAGTGGAAAATGAAGCCCCCAATCTTCTCCACGGAGCCTCTCGGTTGCCAGCCCCGGCAGACTTCACACGGGTTCATTAAACTCGCAAATAACAGACTTGCAGTTTTTGGATTTGAGGTTTGGATTTCTCTCTCTCTCCCTCTCTCTCCCTCCCCCCCTCTCTAGCAGAAGATATTTGTTTTCAGGGTGGATACCAGGATATTTTTGTTCCATGTACAGTCTGAGTGAGGGGCTTTTTTGGGTGTTGGTGATGGAGGGGTGGATGGGGTTGGCAGAAAAAAAGAGGGACATGGGAGGGAAGGGGTCCCACAGGGATCCTTTCATCCGCCACTGCCCCTCACTGCCTGTGGACACCCTCCCCCCAACCTTCAGTCCCCTCTCTGCTCAGTTTTTCCTTAACTACTGGCCCCCCTCTCAGTGTCCCTACCCAAACTCTCCCAAGAGCCACCATAATGACCCCCATGCTGAGCAATCCGGTTCCTGTGCCCATGACCTCATGTTGGTCTCCAGCAGGCAGGGAGCGGCAGGTGGGGACCTGAGGCTCCGGGAGGCTCCATGGAGCCACCTGGGGGTGGCTTTGTCCCTGGTATCTGCCAATTACAAAGGGTGGTAGGACCGTTGGTCCTGAAAGGTGCTTTATCCACCATCTGGGAAAGGTGGCACGGCCTGGCGGATGGCCAGGTGGTGCCCACAATCCCCAGCGAGGGAGGATGGAAGATGAGAGGGCAGGTGTTTCTTTGGTGGAAAGTGGAGACCAAGGTGAGGAGACCTGGGCCTGGGGCTGTGTCAATGAACCCCAATTCCAGGCTCAGGGAGCCCATGTCTCGACCTTCTCATCAGTCTCCTATAGTATGTAAGAAGCCAGAAAAGGAACAAGCTGGAAAGGCTCACTTAAAGATGGGGGGGTGGAAGCTGGGAAGGTGGCTCCGTGGTAGAGTGCTTGCCTTGTATACATGAGGCCCTGGGTGCGATTCCTCAGCACCACAAAAGCAGAAAAGGCTGGAAGTGGCGCTGTGGCTCAAGTGGTAGAGTACTAGCCTTGAGCTGAAGAGCTGAGGGACAGCGCCCAGGCCCAGAGTTCAGGCCCCATGACCGACCCCCACCCCAAAAGAAGACAGAGGAGGCGGCTCACTATGTACAGGTATGTGCTCTGGGGCATGCTGTGGCCTCACACACTTTCTGAGCCCCTATGGGCATCACACCCTGGGCCACATTGGAGAGGAACCAATTGACTCAGTTCTTGCAAGGAGCTTAGGGGCTAGATCCAAGTGGCAGAGGGGTTGCACAAGATGGCTCAGAGATGGTAATAATGGACCCAAGATCACATAAGAAGTAGGGCCAAGATGGGATTTCAGGAAGTTTAAATATGAGAATCTGGGCTGGGCACTGGTAGCTCACACCTGTAATCCTAGCTACTTGGGAGGCTGAGATCTGAGGATCCCAGTTAGAAGCCAGCTAGGTCAGAAACAAACAAAAATCAATCAACCAAACAAACAAAACCCACTTGAGACTCCTATCTCCAATTAGCCAGCACAAAGTGAGAAGTAGAGCTTTGGCTCCAGGACAGAACATCAGCCTTGAGTGAAAAAGCTAAGAGACGGTGCCCCTGAGTTCAAGTCCCAGTATCGGCACAAAACAAAACACCACAAGAGCCTACAGGATGTATTCACGCGTCTTCTCTGGGTATATGAGTGGTCAGTACAGGCAGGTGTAGTGGGCAGGATGGGCTGTCCCCTTAGCCACAGTGCTACCCATACCTCCCTGTGCTTGGGGGGGGGGCGTGGGGGTGGTCAATGCAATTCCAGGTTCTAATGTATGGAATAATCTCTGTGGTGGTGATCACATAAGAGTTCACCCTGCAGCCCCACTGCAGAGAAATCCTAAGTGCCTGCTTGCCTGCCCAGGCCGCAGCCATCTCAGCCCAGGCTGAGAGCCATCCCGGGCACGTGGGGAGGCAGGGCTAGTCTGGACTAGAGGCCTCCTGTCCCCCACCAGTCTTCCCAGCCTTGCCCTGTCTGCGCAGTGCCACTCACGGTGATGTCCTTGATGTTGTGCATGAGCTGGTAGGCGATGTCCTTGCAGCCCTGTCTCAGGGCCTCTGGGGGCATCTCATTGTCCGAGTACCAGTCCCGGTCGGCCGAGTGCGCGTAGGCAGCGCTGGGGGTGGCGTGGTTCACTCGTGTGGTGGTCACGATGCCCACCGACTTCCCTGAGGGGCGGGACAGGAGAAGTGAGTGCCAGCTGGTTGGGGGCTTCCCCGCCACCTTGCCGTCCCCTCCCTGCTGCAGAGGGCATTGTCTCCCCCTGTGCACCAAGGAGGGTGCAGTGGGTTGCTCTGTGGTGGGCCGTGATCACTCAGGCTGAAGTCTTTCCTCCCATCACTGGATCTACTTCTGCTGTAAGACTTCAGGTCTTTCCAAAGGGAGGCCTCAAGTAGAGGAGGGATCTGTCACCTGTGTCAGCTGGCTATATCCCCTGACTCTAAAGTCCCTGGGGTATGGATGGTCCTCTCCATTCCCAAGAGGAAGAAGAAGAAGAAGAGGAAGAGGAAGAGGCAGCCACTTACCAGCCCTGCCTGGCTGCTTTGCTCCCCCCACCCAATCTACAGAGGCCACATGTTCCAAACCTGTTCTACAGCCAAATGAACAGACCTAGCAACAGAGCCAGGACCACACCAAGCAGGGCAACATCACAGCCTGGCTCCCCACCCTCTCCTCCTGGCACAGGTGTGAAGACGGACACCTGGCCAGGTGCAGGCCCCTGGCCCTCACCGGCATCCCTGGCCCAGCGCAGGATGGAGGTGACCTCGTTCCCCTGCGTGGTGTTGCACCGCCCGCGCTCCGTGGCCGCGCTCACCCCCACGGTGCCTTCGTTGGCTTTCACTCCACACAAGTAGGCAGTGGCAGTGCCCGCACTGTCAGGGACCTGGGCGTTGGTGTTGTAGGTCTGCAGGGAGGAGGAGTGGGAGGGAGGGTCAGGAGGGCGGCAGCCTGGGCCTCCACATTCCCACCACAGAAGTGAGGGGTTTGAGGTTCCTCTCCTGCAGCCTCAATGTCACCCGGCTGAGCTGCTTGCTTCCTACAGAGACAGGCACCGCTGCCCCCCAACCCCCACATGGAGAAGTGTGGGGCAGAGGAGTGGGGACCAGGCCTTGCTCCGGGTCTGCAGGGCAGCAGGTGGATCCTGGAGAAGAGGAAGGGGTTTCTTAGAGGAGTGGAAGTTGGAGGTAGGGAGGAAGCTGGGAAGGCTGAGGAGGATTAAGAGCTGTCCCTACTATGCACAGACCTCCCACTGAGATCCCAAAACTCTGCCTGTGTCCCTTCTCCAACAGCTCAGAGCTCTGAAAGGACAGGGACCTTGCAGTCCCTGCTTGTCCCCTAGAAAGGGGGTCCGGGGACTGACCAGTGTCTGGAAGGAGCTCAATTATCCACCCACCCCCATCACAATAACTGTCCCTAGGGCACCTAAGGCTGAAAATTTCTATCAGTCATCTGACTCACCCTGTGATCTGACCACCTGGCCCCAGGAGAAGGAATAAACCAATCAGCCTGTGTTTGTGGATGGAGAATATAGGGCAGCTAACTGGTGATGGGCAGGGGTGGTGCTGGAAGGCGCTGGAGGCTTCTGGGAGCTGTCAAGTTCACACGCATGCCAGGCTGCCTTGTATGCACAATTCCTAGGTTATTCTTCAGTTCATGTCTATCATCCTAGCCCCTCAGGAGGCTGAGATCTGAGAATCACAGTTCCAAGCCAACCCAGGCAGGAAAACACTGTGAGACTCTTATGTCCAATTAACCACCGAAACACTGGAAAGGGAACTGTGACTCAAGTGGCTGGAGCACTCACCCTTGACTAGAAAATCTAAGGGACAGACGGGGGCAGGATGGGAAGGGATGGGAAGGGGAAACAAAGGAGGAGGCTACAATGCTTGATAAGAAATGTACTCATTATCTTGCCCATGTAATTGTAACCCCTCTGTACAGTATTTTCACAATAAAAATAAAAATTTTTTTAAAAATACAAAAAAAAAGAAAATCTAAGGGACAGCTCCCAGGCCCTGAGTAAAGCCCCAGTACCAGCACACACACACACACACACACACACACACACACACACGTACACGTACATGTACACATGCACACATACACACACACATACACACACATGTACACACGCGCACACACAGTTCCTAACTCAATGAGTCTTTTTCTTTTTCAGAACTCGAACTCAGTACCTGCCACTGCATTCACTCACTGGCTGGCACTCTACCAACTAAGCCACTCCCCCAACCCCTAAATCAGTGCTTTCAAATCTTCAAATCTGTCTTCTTCGTTCACAACCCCACCCCCGGACGGGAGCTCTGCAGATCCCTTCCTTCCAGGCGGCCAGGGAAGGTGGCTCGGGGCTGGACTCACCTTGGAGAGCGCCACGAAGGGAAACTTGTCCATCTCCAGGCGCGTCTCCTCCCCGGTCCTGTGGTGGAGCTGACCCTTGAGGATGCGGGCGGCCGTCACCGTGGAGACGCCCATCCCTGCACAGGGCACAGGGGAGGGAGGAGCGTGAGTGGAGGCTTGTGCCTCCTCAGCCCTAACTTTCTCGTGCAAGCAGAGCACGCTGGTTTGGTGCCAGAGCGGGCAGGCTCATGGCAGCAGATGGCTCTGTAATGTCCCTTGGGGGTCCCCTCTGTCCCTTTCTTCCCAGGCCCCTTGGGGTTCACAGTCCAGCCCCCCTTCTTAGCCTCGAGCCCGGCCTCCTCCACACAGGCCTCACCATCTCCCAAGAACATGATGACGTTCTTGGCCACGTTGGTGTTGAGGTTCTGAAGCACCAGGGCATTTTTCAGGGTCTGCTGAGCTTGTTCTCGCCAGTAGTTGGGGTCTTTCTCTTTCTCTGTACAGAGAGAAGCAGCGGTTTGAAGAAGCACCTCCAGATTTACAGATACCTCAACACCTCACTGCTAGGGGTGGGGGTGTCCAACTCGGAGGAAGGGGCCGTCGCCGCCCCTCCACGCAGGCCAGGCAGATCTTCCAAACAAGCCTGTGGGACCCCGGGCATCCTCTGCTCAAGTTGTAGAATGAAGGTTCAGAGATACTAAGTGAGTCTGTGAAGGCCACACAGCAGTGGCAGACACTGGCACAGAGCGGGGCTTCCCTCCCGAGCCCATGCTTTTCTTTCACTCAGTCCAGAGGCGTCTCATGGGGGTGACTGCCAGCAGAATTAGGAGAGTAATCACCTGCAGGAGTCCCAAGATCTACACTGCCATTAATTATAAACTTTGCTGGCTTGTTTACGATGGTAAGGTCAGTGCGAACCCAGCTTCTTACGAAGAGCAGGGCTGCAAAGCAAGTCATGCCTTGAGTTTTTTTTTTTTTTTATTGCATCCAATTTAATATAAGCGCCAAGCACTGATGGCTCACGCCTGTCATCCTAGTTACTCAGGAAACTGACATCTGAGGATTGTAGTTCAAAGCTGACGCAGGCAGGGAGGTCCATGAGACTCTTATCTCCATTTTTTTTTAAAACTAGCCAGAAGCTGGAAGTAGAGGGGGGGCTCAAGTGCTAGAGTGCCACCCTTGAATGAAAAAGCCAGACAAGAGCATGAGATCCTGAGTTCAAACCCCAGTAAAACAATAACAACAACAAAAAAGGACTCTACTGCACATTCTAATTACTTTAAAAAAGAAAGCAATCCCACTACAAAGCCATCAGGATGGCTACAATGACACAGACACGAACCTCGGATGGCTAAACAGTTGAAGTGTTCATTGGTTCCTTTTTCATCTTTTCCCTGTTTTGTTGTATTGTGCTGGACCTGGGACTTGAGCTCAGGGACAGCTCGCTTGAACTCAGGGTCTGGGGCACTGTCTTTGAGGTTTTTCTTTTTTCTTAAGGCTGTGCTCTACCACTTGAGCCACAGCTCCACTTCTGGCTTTTTGGTAGTTAACTGGAGCTAAGAATCTCACAGACTTTGCTGCCTTGGCTGGCTTTGAACCAGGACCCTCAGATCTCAGCCTCCTGAGTAGCTAGGATTATGGGCCTGATCCACGGCTCCTGGCTTTTCCTTTTTAATCCAGCAGCTCACCTTTCAGCCAGTGGGGGTGGTAAGGACCTGCATCAGGGGGTCTCTACACCAGCCCCAAGGAGGAGGATCATCTCCACCGCACAGATGGAGAAACTGAGGCTCAGGGAGGGCATGTGGGACTTCCTACGGTAAGATGGACCCAGTGAAGGCAGGCTAGATCAGCAGACATGCTGGAAAAGGCTAAATAACTTCAAAGAGGAAGAAGAGAGGGGAGGGAGACCCCAGGACCCATGGTTGAAGAAGCAACTCAAAGGCAGAGGGGTTGTTCAGGGCTACCGCCAGGAAGCTTGGGGACCAGAGCACACAGGGGAAAGCCAGACGATGACTCTGGAGTGGGACAGAGAGCTCTGCACAAGAAAGGAGAACCACCTCCAGGTCTGAGTCAGGCCTCCTCGGGGAAGTGAGCAAATAACCTAAGAACCGCAGACTGAGAAAGAAATAGCAGTCTAAAGTTAGTGTCGCCCGGCCGGCACTGGTGGCTCATGCCTATAGTCCTGGCTACTCAGGAGGCTAAGATCTGAGGATCACATTTCAAAGCCAGCTGGAACAGGACAGTCGATGAGACTTATCTCAAAAAAAAAAAAAAAAGCCAGAAGTGAAGCTGTGGCTCAAGTTGGTAGAGCGCTAGCCTTGAACAAATAAAAGCTCCAGGATAACACCCAGGCTCTGAGTTCAAGCCCCAGGATTGGCATACATGCATAGACAAAGGCCCCAAACTCCCACAGAAATCACCTCCCACTGCAAATGAGCTCACAAGCAGAAACACATGCCACAGGCAGCGGGGACTTCGTAAGATGTAGAAGAAGCAACAGCCATCACAAGAGATGCTGAGACACTGGGAGCACCTAGCCCAACACCAGCATGTGCAGCCAGGTGGAGATTCCCAGCTCTGAAAACCTTAACACACACACCACGCCCTCATCCCATCCCATCCCATCCATCCCCAGTGCCCATCCCAACCCTACCTGGCACTAGGGAGTTGGTAAGGCAGGTGCCAATGGCCAGTACTAAGAATGGTGAAATCATGGCACACCCGCAGGCCTGCTTCCGCTCTGGGCCTCAGGGATTGGATGGACGTGGGTGGGCGGAGGCGAGCCGGCTGCCAGCGATCAGCCGTTAGCTGATGTTCCAATCCTAGAAATCAGAAATAGAAGAAGAAAAAAGAAGAAATTCATATGGGGCCCAGCTCTGATGTTTGTTTCTTCCTTTGGGTTACTTATTTCTTGAGTCACTCAACAAGTACCAATATGGGACTGGGTGGCCAGAGCTAGGGTGAATGGGCCTTCTTGCTGGAAACACAATCAGTTCAGTAGAAACGAGTTCCATGCTGCAAAGAAATGTCACCCCGTGTTGCGGGGAGCTCCCACTTTTAACCCACCCCAAGGAGGCAGGCTCTCTGTGCAAGAATTCCCAACTGTGGCTGAGTGACAGATGATCTTTCATGGATGGTGTGTTAGGCCAGCCCTGGCTCTGCCTGGAGTTCTGGGAGGTCCCAGAAAATAGAAATGCTGTTGGCTCTGGAACCATCCCTCAGAGGCTGTTCTAGAACACTAGTCTTCAGCCTCTTCATTCAGACATCTATGCTTGCTTCATTATCTTCTAGAACTTGTCCTTTTTTGGTAAGAGGACCAAAAGTACAGGGAGCTGATGGCTTCTAGCTACTCAGGAAGCTGAGACCTGAAGATCATGGTTTGAAGACAATCCCGGCAGGAAAATGCATGAGATCCAAAAAAAAAAAAAAAAACTCCAATGAATCACCAAAAAGCTGGAAGCAGAGGTGTGTCTCAAGTGTTAGAGCACCAGCCTTGAGTGGAAAAAGCCAAATGAGAATGTGGGACCCTGAGTTCAAATGCTGGGAAAAATTATAAAAGCAATAGGAGTTATTTATATGGAAGGTTGGTGGGTCAAGGTATGTGTTTGTGTGTGTGTGTGTGTGAGTGTGTGTGTGTGTGTGTGTGTGTGTGTGTGTGTGCGTGCGCTGCTAGGGATTCAACTCAGGCCTCAAGCCAGGTAAGTGCTCTACCACTGAGATGTCACTTCAGCCCTACAATTTCCCAGCAGACTACGGATGTCAAACATCTTTTCATGTGCTTATTCCTCATCTATAAACCATCTTTGGAGCTGCATCTGTTAAAAGAGTCTGCCTATTTTTGCCTCCCAGTGCTGGAGATTTAACACAAATCCTCACACATACCAGGCAAATGGACTACCACTCAGCTTTGCCCCAGCCCACATTTTAAAAACATTTTTATTTTTAGTGTGCACCCATTCTACCAAGGATTTCACTATGGTATTTCAGATGTGCATATATTATGTTTTGCTCAGAACAACCCTCTCTGTTGCTATTTTCTTCCCCCTCCCTCCACAGCACACCTTTATAATTTTTTTAAAGAAAATATTTTCCTTTTGCAAAAAAGACCAAAAGAAACACATCAAATGTGAACTGAGGCTTTGGGTGGTAAAGTTGTGATTATTTCCTCTTTAAGAATGTTTTTGGAAAAAAAAACAAAACCCCAAAACACCTTTCCAACTTGCCTACAATAAGCGTGTTAAGAATGTTTGCACACTGTGGTCATGCTGTGTGGGGCTGTCACACGGACGGGGCCACTGGCAGCTGGGTCATGAGCAAGAGTTCACTGGGAAATAGACATGATTTCTTTTCTTTTCTTTTTTTTTTTTTTGGTCCGGTCGTGGGGCCTGAACTCTGGGCCTGGGTGCTGTCCCTCAGCTCTTCAGCTCAAGGCTAGCGCTCTACCACTTGAGCCAGAGCGCCACTTCTGGCTTTTTTTTTTTGCTTATGTGGTGCTGAGGAATCGAACCCAGGGCCTCAGGCATGCAAGGCAAGCGCTCTACCACTGAGCCACCTTCCCAGCCCCTAGACATGATTTCTTCAGCCAAAACCAAAATAGGAATGATGATTCCGTTCGTGGTAGGAGATGGAAAAGATCAGAAAGATGGGATCTTGATTCCATCTGAGATAGGGGGCACCGATGGAGCTGAGGGCTTCCTGCCTACCATGTAACTGTGTTCAACTCTGAATTCTGGGCTGTCAGATGATTCACAAATTCTGTGTGTGTGAATGCCATCACTGGGATTAGAACTCAGAGCCTGAGTACTGTCCCTTAGCTTCTTCACTCAAGTCTGGCACTCTCCCCCTTGAACCACAGCTCTTTCTGGCTCTTTGGTGGTTCATTGCAGAGAAAGAGTCTCCCGTGCCTTTTCTGCCCAGGCTGGCTTTGAACCATGGATCCTCAGATCTCAGCTAGGATTACAGGTGTGAGTCACCAGCCCCTGACCTGATTTCCAAACTTTGTATTCCACTTTTGTTGCCAGATCATTCTATTAGAAATTCTAAAGGGCAGAAAAATTCATGAAACTGCTATAAAAATATCAATACAGGAAGAATGATTATATATAATCGTTTTCAAAATCAAAGCCGTCTCTTCTAGGCAGCCTCTAAGACGGCTCTTTCCTGTTTTCAAAATAATTCTTTCCTGGTCTACCCCAGCCACACTACTGGGGCCATCTCAGGCCGGAGACTTTGTCGGGCTTATCTGAAGGTGCTTGGCATCATAAATATTTACATCAGCTGGAAGTCAGTGTCTAGAGGAAACTTGGGGAAAGGGAAAAATTATCCCCAAATCTTTCCTGTGTCATTAAATCCAAAGGTTGGAGAGGTGGTGGAGTAACTCAGTGTCCATTCACCATTGATGGAGTGTTGCTGGTACAACTCTGGGGACCCAGTAGCCCCTACAGGACCTGAGCATCACACACGCTGCCTTAGAGTCAGCCCCCTTCCTCATGGCTAAATTCAGTCAGGGATAATGGCGCAGATGCTGTGAATTTTGGCCCCAGGGCCCTGCATTGAGATGGGGTTGGCCTAGAGACAGGTGCCTTTTGTCCATTGCCTCGGCCCAGGAAGGAGGGGGTGGGGATTGAGAGGCCTTCAGACGCTGAGCCCAGCCCCCCTGCCTCTCACACCAGACTTTCCCTCTGCAGGGGCCCAGTCTGGGGCTGCAAGGGCCCCGGCTGCCCACCGCCCTTGCCCAGCACTCTAGCAGCTTGGAATGGGGCCTCCGGGTGTGAGCTAGCCCCCATGAGCCACCCCCCCTACTTCCCAGCCGGACCCTCTCTGCCAGGCTCGCAGCTATGTGCCCTGCTTACTTATGACCGGAGTGCAGAAGCCCTTGCAGGGCTCCAGCCCCAGGAGAGGGAGTGGCGGACTCAGCGGGTCAGCAGATGGGGTCCGGGGACCAGGCCTGGGCCTTAAGGACTCGTCTGTGTCCTGGAGCACTGGTCAGAATCTGATCTCAAAAGCCAGGGCAAAGACTAGAATGGGCAGGCTGGAGGGTCCCAGTGCCAAGGGTAACCATGGGCCCCTTCCCCCAGCCCAGCATCTATTAGCTACATCTGCATGGGATTCGGACCACACTGAGCCTAAGGTTCACCCTCTCCTGGCCTCAGTTTCCCCCCAAGGACACAGACTTGGGGCAGGACACAGACTTGGGGCAGGACACTCATTAGTGGTGAGGTCATTCCAGGGTGCGTCCCCTACCTGAGTGGCCTGGCCAGGCGGCAGGTAAAAAAACACAGCAAGGCCAGAGCTATGGTGAACAGGAGGAGACTGCCGACCGTTGTGAGGACCATGTCCACGATGGGTGACAGGAGGGTCATCTTGGAGCAAGGAACTCTGGGGAGCGGCAGCCACAGTCGCCTCGGACTGAGACTGAGACACGGGGCTTCCAAGCCCTGGGTCACCACAATGACCTGGTTCTGTTACTGGGCTAATCTTGTCAGATTAGTCAAGGAGGGAAGAAGAGGGAGGGGCGATTTGAAGCTCCCCTCCCCCGCCCCAGAGCTCGGCAGAAGGCCGGAGCACTTGGGACTAGGTCATTCATTCATTCTTGCTCATTCCCGAGCATTCATGCAGCACCTGCTGTATACCTGGCTCTGGTCTGTGTATAGAGTATGCAGAACAGGACATACACCATCTTTGTCCACTTGGGGACTACTGACCAGCAGAAATATAAAGCACCTGTTATATGCTAGGGAATACAGACAAAGCACCTACTACGTGCCAGAGGTCCTGCCAGTCGCCTTGTGATAAAGGCTGAGAAGGAGAAGCCTATTGGTCACAGGCAGTTTATCCCTCACAGTAGTGCCTGCTGCCCCCCCCCCATCGCCCCAGAATTGGCAAGCCCGAGGCTGCACCACACCCAGAATAAAGCAGTGCACTGAGCACCCTCTCAGTGGGGTGCTCCCCATTCACAACGGAGAAAACAGCAGCTCAGAGGCAGAGGCAGAATTTGAACCCAGGCCTGAAAATGGAGGTGGATGAGCCAGGGCCTTTCTGTTCCTAAAGCTGCCCCATCATCTCTAGGGTCTCAAAACATCCCACGAAGCTTCGGAACCACAGCTCAGAGCGGCTCAGGTCACCCGAAGACGGCACGGGACATCATTGTCCTTGCTACTGCCACACCTGAGCTCCTCAGCACAGCACCAGGGGAAAGGTCGTGAGATGCCCGGACCCTTGCTGTGTCCTGGGAGGCCCCTGACCCCGGAGGGCGACCCCAGCCACCATGCTAGCGCCAGACAGTCCCCACCTCCACGTAACATGCTTTCTCCACTCTCCTTACGCCCACGCCACACCCAATCCTCACAATCAGACAGGTGGGCGATGGCTCCCAGGGTGTTCCTCAGGGCCAGTCCAGGGCCAGACCCATCCCTTGCCAGGTGTGTGACACCGAGTCTGTCCCACACTTCTGTCTCTCTACCCTTCCAACACCCTCCTCCTGTTCAAGAGGAAGTGCGGAGTGTGAGGCGCTGCGCTAAACACTCAGACAAAGCAGCCACAGACCCGCCTCTTCCTCCCTCCCCAGACTCGCCAAGCACAGGGCCTGGAAGCCACCCTGACACTTCACCCACTGTCCAGATGAGGAAACTGAGGCCTATCAAACAGGAAAGACTTGTCCCCAAGTGAGACACCCAGAACTGGGGAAAGATCCTGTGCCTTCCGGCAGCCCTGCCTCTGGTGATAACCACTGAGTCTGGCCTGGCCTGTTGGCTGGCCCCTGCAGGCTCTTCCCTGAGCTGCTGGAGAAGTGGCTCCCTGGGTGGGGGCTGAGGTGGGACCCCAGACTTAGTAACAGCAGCTGCCTGGGGGGGAACTCCGCCCTGGGAAGTTGCAGCTGCTGGGTCACAAGAGTGGACAGGGGACATGTGTCTCCATCAAGCCTTGTTGGCAAGGACTTTGTTCATTCCTTTGGTGGCTGAAGCTGTTCATAGCTGCCATGAAGCAGCCTCTGGGTGAGGGCCTTGTGAGGAATGTGTGCTGGTGAGAGTGGGCTGCAGGTCAGATACAAGGAGGGACTTCCCCAGAGAATAGCGGGCCAGGTGCCAGGGATAGAGGAAGGCCTCAGGCCTCCAGGCACTGATGAGACTCATCCTGGGCAGGAAGCAGATGTGGGAGGGCCCTGGGGGCTCAAAGCCAAGCCACTGTCCTTGGAGCTCTGAAGAAGGTCCAGCTGTCCCCGGCACCCAGCCTCACACACTTGCACGCTGTGCTCGGCTCTAGAACACTCTCCACTCTCCATCCCGGGAATCCTCCCATCCCCCGTTCAGCCCTGCCTGCCAGGCTGCTCTGTGCCCCAGCCCAGCCAGCAGAGTCCTCCACAAGGCCGGGGACCTCGCTCTGCTCACGGGGCTGCCTGCGGCTGGCAGAGCCTAGGGCACGGGGCGGGTGCAAGGAAGGGAATTCTGGTGGGTGGAAGGCCGGCCAGCCAGGCCAGCAGTGGGTGGTGGAAGAGGCAGCCAGACAGCGGTAAAAGCAGGCTCTGGGGCCAGCGGCCTGAGGCAGGTCCTGCCTCTGCCCTCGGCCAGCTGGGTGGCCCAGGGTGAGCGAAGGGGCCTCAGCCCTCTGCCTCTGAGATGCCAGGCCTGGCCTGGGGGTCTGGCCTGGGCCGAGCAGTGTGAGGAGAGCTGAGAGCTGTGACTGCAGGAGGGGAGAAGAGATGGGGGTCGGGGGCAGAGCATGGCAGGTGAGGGCGCATCTCTCTTACACACTCCCCTTCCCATACACACGTGCTTGCCTGGAAACCCATGGGCTTTTCTAACGCCAAGATTATAGAAACCAATTCTCACCTGGCTGCTGAACACCTGTGGGCTCCAGGTCTCCTGGACCACGCAGACACATGTGCACACATGCACACACATGTATGCACACACATGCACATGTGCTCACACAGGCACACATGTATATGCACACATGCATGTGCATATATGCACACGCATGAACTCACACACCTATACACACACGCATGAGTGATTCATTCTTTCTCTCTTACACAGGGAGGGAGGGCACCCAGGACAACCTCAGCAGAGAGGTTTCCAGGAGGAACCTTCTGGAAGGGTGGTAGGGCTGAGTCAGCAATAGAGGAGGCTCAGCTAAGAGGAGGAGGCCACCAGGCGGGTTTCATGGTCCTTGGAGGTCAGGGAAGAAGGCGGCGGATGGCAGAGGACAGAGGACAGGGCGGCTTGACCTGCCCCGCTCCCCCCAGGCCCGCCTCACTCACATGCCGCCAACCTCATCTCACAAGTGAGGGGCCAAGGTGCACCTGCCTACAGCTACATGGCAGATCTAAAGGCCCAAGGGTCTGAGTTCTGGTGCTAACTCTTGCCCAGTGCTTGTGGGGCCACTCGGATGGTCCTGGCGATAACTGATGTGGCTCTGTAGGCCCAGGCCTGAGGGCAGCCAAAATGTGATGTGGGAGGAGAGACCGCAGCAGGCCAGGAAGGTGGGGCTGAGCAGAGGAGGTGGGGGAGGGGCCATACCATGCGCACGCGCGCGCACATGCCGCATGTCCCAGAGGTGGTCACCGGCCTCCGGTCCCAGTACTTTACTCATACCTCCGCTGCAAAGGGGCTCCTCTGGTGCCAGAAAGACATGATGTTCTCATCCTTGTCACCAACATCAGGAAAAGAAGGCACAGAGAGAGTGTCTAACCTTCCAGGGTCACACAGCACATTAGAAGCCTAAGGACTTGGGCAGTCGGTGCAAGCGCAGGCCATCAGGCATAGTGTAGATATGGATACTCTGAAACACGATACATGAACGATTTGTGTCATCTAAAGAGAACACTTTAACCGAAATTATTCTAGAAAAATCTCCCCATGCTCTCTCACTGTCTTGCTTATACTAACAGCACACCCCTCCCTATGTGCCAGGTGGTCACTCAGAAAGTTTTGCCTCTATTTTTTGTGGCCAGTTGTGGAGCTTGAACTCAGGGCCTGGGCGCTGTCCCTGAGTTTTTTGCTCAAGGCTAGTGCTTTTATCAGTTTGAGCCACAGCACCACTCCCGGTTTTCTGGTGGTTTATTGGAGATCAGAGTCTCACGGGGTCTTTTCTGCCCAGGCTGGCTTTGAACCATGATCCTCAGATCTCAGCCTCTGAGTGTCTAGGATTACAGGAATGAGCCACCAGCCCTTGGCTAATTTTCCCTCTATTAACTTATCTAATCGTCCCAACAATAACCTACAGTCAGCCCTATTTTTATCCTTTTACAAATGGTAAAAAAGCACAGAGACATTAAACGGCCTGCCCAAGGAGGAGGAGGAGGGAGGAGGGGGAGGA
>NW_012267222.1:15850041-15853747 GCF_000151885.1 Dipodomys ordii
GAGGAGGAGGAGGGGGAGGAGGAGAGGGAGAAGGAGGAGGAGGAGGAGGGGAAGGAGGGGGAGGAGAAGGAGGGTTCCCGTGTCCCTGCTTTACCAAAGAGAGGTGAGCTCACACCAGGGGCAGCCTGGTCCATGCACACCACCTGAGGCCTTGCAGAGGCGAGCCTCTCCCACAATCTCCTGCGTCAGATCTCCTACAGGTGGGCCGGGTCCCCCTGCCCCCATCCCCTGTCCCCAGTCCTGGCAGCCTTCCTCGGGAAAGATGTGTCTGCTCCCCAGACTGGCCTGGGGGCCGGGGGCTGAAGAGGCTCTGGGCTCCGCTCACCTCTCTGGGTCTCAGTTTCCTAGCAAGTCACAGCCTCTGTCACTGTGCTATTGCAAAGATGAGAAATCAACAGGACAATAGACAACCAGAAAGAAACCCAGGACAGGGAGGAAATAAAGGGGAAAGCGATGGTGCCTGACAGGACAGGTCTGTTCTAAATGCTTTGAACACATTAATTCATCTAGTCCTCACAAGCCTGCGTCCTAGGTGCTATCCTGGACCCCAATGTACAGAGATGTTAAGGAGCCTGGCCAAGGTCACACAGCAATTTACAGAAAGGAAAGAAAAGTCTGTGCAGGGCACCTACTATGTGCTGGGAGATTTCCACTGAGCCTTTAAAGAAGAGGAAGAGGAAGAGGAAGCAGGAGGGCTGCTGGCAAGATCATAGGGAGCTGGAATTTGGCCAGGTCTGGCTGGCAATGCACACAGGGTCTCTGCTACCCGGCCCTGGATCACCTTCACACCAAGGACAGACCTGGTGCCTCATAGCCAGCCCAGCCCTGGTGGCCTGCAGTGGTAGGGTCACATAGCCTGTCCTGCCTTTGGGGCTGGATCCCGGCAGGGAGAGCCGGTGACTCCTGACACGTGACCTGTGACCGTGTTCACACCAGGCTGCTCCGCGGCTCCTGAGCAGCAACTCCTGGCTTGCTCATGGTCACGGCCCCCTAGCAGCCTCCTACCTTGCCCTCCTCCTCCCCTCTCCCCTCTTTGCTGTCATTCCCCCAGGGTGTCATTCAGTGGGAGAGACTGAGACAGTAGAGGCACCCAGCGCCCTGCCAGAGACTGGGCTGAACTCCGACCTGATCAACTCCCTGTCACCCCCAAAGTCAGCTTCCTAGCAGGGAAGTAGCTAGCAGACAACAGTGTCACACTCTCCTCTGGCCCCTTCTCTGGTGACCGTGCCACTCAGGATTCACTTTCCTTCCTCACACCACCACAGATGTGGGGTCACTGCCCCCCAATTCAGCTGGCCTGGGCTGGACCTGGAGGCAGGCACTGTCCACCTAGCTGGCGCATGGCGAGCATGAAGAAGCACTGTACACAGCCTGAGGATGAGCCACCGGTGCCCACAGCTGAATAACTCCTGGAGTAGCAGGATCCTCATCTCTACTATGCCTAGCCCTGTGCTGGGGCTGCAGGGGCCAGCTCTGCTCCCAGGTCCTTCACCTCAGTGACCACTGGTGCTGATTCACACATCTGCTTCACCCAAAAGGCCCATGAGGTCACTACAGGGGGACCACAAAGTAGGAGACAGAGGCTGATGGGACTTCCCCAAGGTGACCAAAGGTGAGCAGAGCCAGCCAGGTACCAGTGGCTCATAACTCTAATCCTAGCTACTCTGGAAACTGAGATCTGAGGATTGTGGTTTGAAGCCAGCCTGGAAAATCTATGAGATGCACCTCCAATTAACCAGCAAAAAGCCAGAAGTGGAGCTGTAACTCAATTGGTAGAGCTCCAGCTTGAAGCAAAACAAAAAAAAAAAAACAAGAGAAGGCATGAGCCCCTTTACTGGCACAAAGCAAAATAAATAAATATAAAAAGATGGGAAGAAACAAACAAACAAAAAAAAACAACTGTCTCTATGAGGTTGCTACAGGACTTGGCAGGACGTCTATTGTGAGGGATAGTGAATGTCCAGCCTAAACCCTCCCCTCTCTGGCAGGCATCACGTCCAAGTGAGCACCACCCACCCAGCACTCAGCAGTGACCCAGTGAGCTACATTCCGTCACTGAACTTAGTATCTAAACTGAACAGCCTTGACAAACCCTAAACCCAGATAAGCAAATCAAAGCATGATCACAAAATTTATGATCAAGACAACATGCCTCACTCTCAAACACCAACAAGGACTTAGGGGAGTCATTTAGTGAGAGATCTGAGGATCATGGTTCAAAGCCAGCCCCGGCAGGAAAGTCTGTGAAACTCTTAATCTCCAATAAACCACCAGAAAACTGGAAGTGGCACTGTAGCTCAAGTGGTAGAGCGCTACCCTTGAGCTGAAGAGCTGAGGGACAGTGCTCAGGCCCAGAGTTCAAGCCCCATGACTGACCAAAAAAAAAAAAATGGTGAGAGAATTGGCCCATGAAACAAAAGGGCAGATCCAGGAACACCTAGAAGAATGCAAAGAGGAAATGATGAAGAAAATGCAGGGCATCCAAGACACTATCAACAAGAAGACAGAAAATTTAAATACTTCAACAAAGGAAATGAAAGATAATAATAACAAGGAAAAAAGACACCATGAAAACTTCAATAAAGGCCAAGAAAAAGGACCTCAACAAATAACAAGGAAGCATCAAGAGTTCTATCTCCCTGTTACAAAGCACAGCTGAAAGCATGGGCAATAGAACAAAAGAAAGTAAAAACAAGAGGAATTAGAACATAAAGCCAAAGGCATGGAAAAACACTCAGAATGTACCAAAGGGAAATTCAAGAATTAGCAGATTTGCCAAAAGATAAAAAAAAATCTATGCATAATTGGGATAGAAGAGGGAGAAGAATGAAAAACTAAAGCCGCTGAAAATCTATTTAACAAAATAACAGAAAACTTCCCGAGTCTCAAGAAAGAGAATCTCGGGCTAGGAAGGTGGCTCAGTGGTAGAGTGCTTGCCTTCATGCACTGAGGAACCTAAGCAACTCCATTTCACTTAAGACCCTCATCTCAGTTCTGCAACTTAACCCTTGACCCACTTCAGCCCCAATGCTAGGAATTAGGACAGCAAGCCTTGCACAAACAATTCTCGGAACCACAGATGATGTTTTCTCAAGACAGTATGTCAAGGTATCTGAAATTCCAGAACTGCCCCTCCTGGGGTCTGGTGACCATGATCTAAACCAGACACCCTGCAGTTTAGCACCTATCCTCTTGAGACTCCCCTGTGGTGCAAGCCAACCAGTTTAAAGTACGTCAGCCCCCTTGAGCTAACCAATAACTTGTTTCTGGTCCTCTCCCGCTTTGTAGTGCGCCGGTCATACTATAGAGTTGTTTTACGATTTTCCCGCGGTTTGTAGTCATTTGTTACAAGAAGTTATGATGTATGCAAAGCCCCTGCCTTCCCTAAAAAATGTATAAAAAGTGCTGTGACCCTGGGCTCGGGGCCTCTCAGCGTCATGGGCTGCTGCCATGTACGTGGGGGGGGACCAAGCTCCAGCTTGCAATAAAGACTCCTTTGCTTTTACATTGGTGACGGTCTCTGGTGGTCTTTTGGGTAAGGATTTCCGAGCATGAGGCCCTGGATTTGATTCTTCAGCACCACATAATCAGAAAAAAGCCAGAAGCCATGCTGTGGCTCAAGTAGTAGAGCACTAACCTTGAGCTGAAGAGCTGAGGGGCAGCGCCCAGGGCCAGAGTTCAGGCCCTATGATAGGCAAAAAAAAAA
>NW_012267222.1:15855097-15881749 GCF_000151885.1 Dipodomys ordii
CCGGAAGTGGCGCTGTGGCTCAAGTGGTAGAGCACTAGCCTTGAGCTGAAGAGCTGAGGGACAGCACCCAGGCCCAGAGTTCAGGCCCCATGACCGGACTCCCCAAAAAAACAAACAAACAAACAAAAAAATATATATGGGCACCAGCTGGGAAGATGGCTCAGTGGTAGAGCACTTGCCTTGCATGCCTGAGGCCCTGGGTTCAATTCCTCAGCACCACATAAGCAAAAAGAAAAAAGCTGGAAGTGGTGTTGTGGCTCAAGTGGTAGAGCGCTAGCCTTGAGCTGAAATGCTGAGGGACAGTGCCCAGGCCCAGAGATCAAGCCCCACGACCAGACCTTCAAAAAAAAAATATATGTGTGTGTGTGTGTGTGTGTGTGTGTATATATATATATATATACACACACACACACACACACACACATATATAGACTTACATAACCTGATAGACTCCAACACACTAATAGTGGGAGACTTAACACTCCACTCTCACCAAAAGACAAGCCAAACAAACAAAAGATCAGCAAAGAAGCCTCTGAATTTATTGATACCACAACTTAAATGGACATAGTAGACCTCTACAGAGTATTTCACCCAACAACCACATAATTCACATTCTTCTCAGCCAACTATAAAACCCTCTCCAAACACTCAACAAGCCTGAGCAAATACAAAAGCATTGCAGTAACTTCAGACATCCTATCTGATCACAATGGAATTAAGCTAGATCTCAACAACAAATGATATTACAGAAAACACGTGGACACTGAACAACACACTGTTGCAAACCAAAGAAATAAAGGAAGAAATTAGAGAGTACCTACAATTCAATGAAAATAAAACACATCATTCCAGAACCTCTGGGATACAGCAAAAGTAGCACTGAGAGGAAAGATCATAGCTTTAAGTGCATACATAATGAAAACAGAAACAGCTCAAGTAAATAACCTCATGATGCAATTAACGCTTCCAGAAAAAAGGAACAAACCAAACAAATTGACAGAGGGAAAAAAGGGGAGACTCAAATCACCAAAACTAGAGGAGACAAAGGAAGCAGCACAACAAAATACCCAAGAAACCTAAAAGATTATGAGGGACTACTTTCAAAACCTATATTCAAATAAGATGGAAGTGGAAATAAGATGGAAATAGAGACATATGAGCTACCTAAGCTGGACCAAGAAGATAGAAACTACTTGAACAGTCCCATAACATGCAATGAGATTGAGGAAATAATAATGTTCTAGGAAGGAAAAGCTCAGGTCATCATGGATTTACAGCTGAATTCTACAAGACCTTTAAATACACACTCACACCAGTACTTCTCAAAATTTTTCATGAAATAGAAGTGGAAGAAAAACTGCCAAACACATTTTTATGAAGCTAGCATTGCACTAACCCCAAAACCAGGTAGAGCCCCAAAAACAACATCCACAACAAAAACTATAGACCAACCTCTTTGATGAGCATAGACACGAAGCTTCTTAATAAAATCCTTGCCATCAGAATTCAAAAAGTAGTAATAAAAAATATCCACTATGATCAAGTAGATTTTATTCTAGAGATACAAGGCTGGTTTAATTTGCATAAATCAAGGAACATAATATACCACATTCGCAGAGCCAAAGACAAGAGTCACATGACCATCTCAATGGATACAGAAAAGGCTTTAGACAAAATCCAACGTCCATTCATGTTAAGTTTTCAAGAAGCTAGGACTAGAAAGAACATACATCAACATAATAAAGCCTATGTATGACAGACCAACAGCTGCCAACATACTAAATGGTGAAAACCTAAAACCATTTAAAATCAGGAACAAGGCAAAGGATGTCCACTATCTCCATTCCTTTTCAACATAATTCTGAACTCTTTGCCAGAGAAATAAGGCAAGCAAAAGATATAAAAGAGATTCATATGTAGAAAGAAGTCAAACTATCCCTATTTGCAGATGACATGATCTTATATCTAAAGGACCCAAGAGACTCCATCCCCAAGCTCCTAGAGCTGATCAATAACTTTGGCAAAGTAACAGGGTACAAAATCAGTAGCCTTTCTGTATACCAATAATGTACAATCAGAGAGGGAAATCAGGAAAACAATGCTATTTGAAGTGGCCTCAAGAAGCTAAAATATTTAGGGATAAACCTAACCAAGAAAGCAAAAAGCCTCTACAACCCAAACTCTTTTAAAAACAAGGAAAGAAAGATGACACCAGGCAATGAAAAGATCTCCATATTCATGGATAGGTAGAATTCATAATGGTCATACTTCCAAAGGCAATCTACAAATTTGAGGCAAAAAAAAAGCAATCCTGGTATTATCCAATCGCAGACCTCAAGCTCTGCTATAGAACTATAATAATAATAATAACAATAATAACAACAATGTGGTACTGGCACAAAAACAGGCCCAAAGACCAACAGACCAGACTAGAAGACCCAGAACTAAAGCCATATGTCTACAGTTATCTGATATTTAATAAAGAACTCAAAAGATAGCTTCTTCAATAACGTAATGGGAAAACTGGACATCCATATGTAGGAAACTAAAACTGGATCCCTATTTGTCACCATGCACCAATATCAACTCAAAGTGTAACAAAGACCTCAACGTCAAACCCGAAACTTCAAAACTACTGCAAGATGGAGTAGGAGAAACACTAGCACTTACCTAGGCAGGAATTTTTTGAAGAGTCCCAGGGGCACAGCAAAAGGAGAGAGACTTGACAAATGAGATTACATCAAATTAGAAGGTTTCTGCACAGCAAAGGACATAGTTACTAAACTAGAAAGACAGACTGGGAGAAAACCTTTACCAGCAACACACTGGACAAAGGACTAATACCCAAAATACACAAGGAACTTGAGAAACTAACCCCTCCCAAAGCCAGTAAACCAATCACTAAGTTAGCAAGGGAGCTAAGGAGAGACCTCTGAGAAGAAGAGGTAAGAATGACAAAGAAACACATGAGGAAATGCTCATCATCCCTGGGCCATAAAGGAAATGCAAATCAAAACAATTCTGAGATTCCATCAAACCCTAGTTAGATTGGCCAACATTGTGAAGTTGAACAAATGTCAGCAGAGATGTGGGGAGAAAGGAAGCCTACTTCATTGCTGGTGGGAATGTAAACTAGCACAACTAAAGCAGTCTGAAGGTTCAACAAACTAAGCATAGATCTTCCCTATGACCCAGCAATACCACTCCTGGGCATCTACCTAGATCATTACAAGTCAGCATACCATAAAGACACTTGCACATCTGCTGCACTATTCACAGTAACCAAGTTATGGAAACAGCCCAGATGCCCTACAACAGATGAATGGATCTAAAAACATGTGGTACCTATAACAACAGAATTTCACTTAGCCATTAGAAAGAATAACATTATGTCATTTGCAGGAAAATGGATGGACCTAAAACAAATCACATTAAATGAGGTAAGCCAAGCTCAGAGAGACAAACTGCATTTTTTTCTCTCATGTGGAAGCTAGACCTAAAATATAACTGGTCATGATCACCTATACAGTACTCCAGCTATTCACACACAAATAGTAAGACTAAAGGTTACATTTAGGGGAGGAGCTCGATAGTGTAACTCCTCTGAACACTAAAAATACTACTTATCAAAATGAATCCCAGGAAATGGGAAGGTGGGTTTCTTTGTTGTTGTGGTTGTTGCTGTTGGTGGTGTTGGACTTTGCTTTTTTTGTTGTTGTTGCTTTTTGTCTTTTTAGGTGTAGCAGAGGGAGGAATGCAGGGATGGAGGGAGGACAGGTGAACAAATGCAGCCATGAATTGAGTAGATATTATGTGGAAAATGGACTCTGTAACTTGCGAGCAGGGACAGCATGGGGAAACTGGGGTGAAAGCAAAGGAAGGGGTGACATTGTCCAAAAAAACGAAATGTACTCCTTACCAGGCTTATGAAATGGTAACTGCTCCATGCCACACCTTAGTAATAACAATGAAATTATATTTTAAAAATAAAAAGATGGGACGGCCAGCCTAGATCCCCGATCTGCCCAGCTCCGGCCACTGGGGAAGCCAGGGTGGGGCGGGGCTGTCACTCCTGAGAGACAGTTTGCTCCACTTTTGAGTGAAGCAAGAAACAGGAGAGTCGAGTACCCTGTGCTTCCGCTCGCTCCATGGCTCTGACCCAGTCCAGCTTGCTGCTTGCAGGCCAAGTCCAGAAAGGAAGCCCAGCGTGCTTGAAATCTGGGCCCTAAATGCTTTTCTGGGTAGCTCCCATCCAGCTGTCAGCCATACCCCTCCTCTGCCCCAGGGCCTTTCCTCTGTGGTTCAATGGAGTGTTCTAGAACATGGTTTACTGATCAGCTACTACACTCCAGGACCTGGGAAAACAGCTGTCAGCCTGCCCAAGGAGCCCCAGACAGAAGGGACAAAGCCCATTCTGGGATTCAGGCATCAGAAAGATGGAGGAAGAAAGGACAGGCAGAGGGAAGAGAGGGAGGAAGGGAAGGAGGGAAGGGAGAGAGAAGGAGGGAGCAGTGCCATTTCAAATAGAGGTTGAGAGGCCTCACTAGGAAAGTCACCTCACGGTTGCCATCTTTCCTGGATGGTGGAAATCTCAGTGCAGAATGCAAACCTAGCTGGCAGTACATGGGGGTTCAAGCCGGGATGCCCAACTCCACAGGAAGGCACCCTCTGTGGATGAAGTCCTGAGCCCAGAGACTTGGGGTGCACAGTGGTAGGGGTGGGGGGCCCACTTGTTCCCTGGGCCTCTCCCTCCGGCCCCAGCCCTAGGCTTGGGGAAGCTCAGCCTCCTGGCTGCTGACTCTGGCCTCTAGAGATCCTCCTCTTTCATCTCAGGCCCCCTGGGCTCCGTCCCAGGGTCACACGAGCCGCTCCCATGAGCCGCTCTCCTCACCCCCTTCCATTCCCTCCATTGTTCAGCCCACCCTTGTGCTCTCCTCCATGGACTCCTGGCCCATTTGTGTGAAACCTACAAAAACCATCTGCAGCACAGAAAGCGGCTGGAGCACACATGTGCACTGGAGTCACGGCCTAGCAGAGAGACAGGAAACGCCCTTGTCTACAGCCTCAGGCTCTGCATCTGTAAATCAGGGCCAGTTACTGACCCTCACCCCGTGTCTGGGAATCACCTGGCAGTGGCCAGCAGACCACATCAAGGGTTTGCTACCCAGAGGGCCAGGCCCTGCAACTCATAACTGTAATCCCAGCTTCTATGAAGGTGGAGGTGGGAAAGATTGCAATTTGAGGCCAGCCCCAGTAAAAAATTATTGAGACCGCATTTCGACCAATAACATAGGTTTGGACAAGCGCCCAGGAAGTGCCCAGGGTGGGAACCCCCAGGCCACCGGGCACTCCACACCCTTCCCCTCCTGACTCCTGGTCCAGAGGATCTGATCTGGAGGACAGCTCCTCTCCTGGCCGCCTTTGAGAGAGGGGGGTCCCAGTCCCCAGGTGGTCACCTAAGAGGGCAAAGGTGAGTTCAAACCCAGGACCGCAGGGTGTGTGACACCCACAGGGCCCTGTTCTGGTCACACCTTTCCTTGGGCATACTGGCCAGGGAGGATAGGGTCAGCCTTAGCCTGTCCAGAAGTTTCCCCGGAGGAGGGAGCTCAAAGTTAACCCGCAGGGACCCCCTAGGGCAGCATGACTTGGAAAGAAAACCAAATGGTGCTGAGAAGCCACTGGGATCAGCCGCATGACAAGTGGGCTGAGAATTCTAAATAAGCAGGAAAAACGCACAAGAGAAGTGAGGGCAAATGAGACTCCGAAATGTGCAGAGACTCTGTGGAGGCATTACAGGGAGAACAGGTCAGAACAGCCAGCTGCAGAGTGAGCTCTGCCTTGGCTCTGGTTGGTGAAGAATGGAACGGGGAACCAGCTATCAGTTGGATGAAGCAGAGAGATTAAAAAACAAGAAATAAAGCAAAAAAGACTGGCAAGCCAACCTTGGTCTAATAATTTACAAAGACTACTCCAGTTAATTGTTCAAGAGCCATAAAGTTTCTAGAAAAAAAATCATAAAAAGTTATCTTTATGATTCAGGTGGGTAAAGTGTACTAACTTCATAAAAGAAAAAAAATGATAAATTGGCATCCAAATTTAAAATACCTTTTGTCAAAATAAAAAGGTATGAAGAAATTGAACTGGCTGGGCATGGTGGTACATGCCTATAATCTCAGTTATGTGGAAAACATAGGTAGGAGGATTGTATCCAAAGCCAGCCCTGAGAAAAATTTGAGACCCTGAGAAATAAGTAAAGCAAAAAAAAAAAAAAGGAAAAAGGGAAAAAGGAATGGGAGTATGGCCCAAAGGGTAGAGCAACTGCCTAGTAAGCACAAGGCCCTAAAAGTTCAGACTCTACTACTGCTCTCCCCATCCCCAAAAAATAAAGAATGAAACGACACAATGGTATAAAAATGTTTACAAGATAAATGGCTGACAATGAGCTTGTGGTCCAATAGAGAATTCCCTAAAGTTGACAGAAAAAAAAATGAACAGCCTCCCCACAGTAGAAGACTGAACCACTCCAAGAAAAACTTGTCCAAACCACCATCAAGTTCATAAAAATGTGTGCAACATTGTTACTTACCAAGTAACTAGAAATTAAACCCATCTCAGACCTCACAGTAGAACAAAGCCAAATCAAAGAGACAGGCAAAACCAAACACTAGCCAGAATATTTTTAACATATATATGTTAAATATATATTATTTATATTTATATTTTTATTATGTATATTATATATACACACATACAGATATATGCTTATGTGTGTATATATTACATATATAACATGTATTATATATTATATACATATATTACAAGAAGGTAATACAGTACAGTACGGTCACTTTAGAGAAAGAGTTTGTTTTTTTTTAAATAAAATTAACACTTGAACATGTAGCACAGGACCACCAGCTCCACCTTAAGAAATGAAAATATGACCACATACATAAGCCAGATACAGTGGCAAGTGCATGTAACTCCAGGACTTGCAAGGCTGAAGTAAGAGGATTATGAGTTTGAAGACAGGCTGCATAACTTAGTGAGATCCTATCACAAACAAAGAATCCAAGGGAGAATAAGAATACAGACCCTTTGGGGCTGGGAAGGTAGCTCAGTGGTAGAGTGCTTGCCTCGCATGCATGAGGCCCTGGGTTTGATTCTTCGGTACCACATCAACAGAAAAGGCTAGAAGTGGTGTTGTGGCTCCAGTGGTAGAGCGCTCACCTTGAGCTGAAGAGCTGAGGGACAGCACCCAGGTCTAGAGTTCAAGCCCCATGGCCAACCAAAAAAAAAGAATACAGACCCTTTGAATCCACATATGAAACTCTAGAGAAGACTACTCTTATTATGGTGAGTAACAGTTGCCTTGTAAGAGAAAAGTGAGTAGAAAAGGTTATGAGGGAATTTGCTCAGTGGTAGAAATAATTTGTGTGTGTGTGTGTGTGTGTGTGTGTGTGTGTGTGTTCATGCACATGCACTCATGCACCAGTCCTAGCACTTAAACTCAGGGTCTCAGTTCTGTCCCTGAGCTTTTTTGTGCAAGGCTAGTTCTCTACCACTTGAGCCACAGTTCCACTTTGACCTTTTTTGGTGGTTAACTGGAGTTAAAAGAGTCTCACAGACTTTCCTGTCTGGGCTGGCTTCAAACTGGGATCCACAGATCTCAAGCCTCCTGAGTAGCTAGGATTACAGGCATAAGCAGTGGGCAACTGGCTGAAATAGTTATTTATTTTATTTTATTTTTTGCTAGTCCTGGGGCTTGAACTCAGGGCCCAGGAACTGTCCCTGAGCCTTTCTGTTCTCCAGGCTAGCATTCTACCACGTGAGCCATAGCACCACTTCCAGCCTTTTCTGTTTATGTGGTACTGAGGAATTGAGTCCAAGCCTTCATGCATACTAGGCAAGCACTCTACCACTAAGCCACATTCCCAGCCTGAAATAGCTTTGTTTTGATTTTTAAAAATCTCACTTAGAGGTCATAGTTACAAAGTAGTGGACACTGGTCAAAACTCACTGAATTGAACACTTAAGATGTTTATCTTTTATAATCTGAAATTACATCAACCAAAACAGAGGAAAAGTGAAAATTCACCAGACGAAGAAAACAAATTAAAGGAGAAGACACTGAAATAAATAAGCCTTAGAACTACAGAAGGATAAAAATCTCAGATGGGACATGTAAGAAAAAGCCTACACCTAACATATACTCAAGTGACTATCAAAAGACAACAAGATATTCTAAAAATTCAGAACAAAATACATCATATCCAAAAGAAAATAGTATCCAAATGACCAAGGGTGGAGGAGTGGGGAGAATTTGAACTCTGATTTTAATACCCAGTTGAACTGTTATTCAAATGTTAAGAGCCAATGCTAAAAGCCAGAATATTCCAGGAACCAGGTTTGTTCAGAGACAGCCCTGCCTACAACTCGAAAGACAAGTTTAATAGGCATTAGGAACAAAGTCCACAGTTGATATTAAAAGATATCTGCTGACTCAGCAAATGACTCACTAAAGTTACAGTTTCTTGTTGCTGTTTTTTAATCTAAGATCAAAGAAAACAAAAAGGACACTTTACCAGATTGAACCTGAACCATTTTGACAAACTAATGTGATCTCATTGGGGGATTTGGGACTGTTAGGCTAAGGGGAAAAGAGAGACCCAGGGAATGGAGAAAATGTATCTGTTCTCTATTGGAAAAAACACACGAGTATTTTTTTTCAAGTAAGAAAACAAAATATGAAATGGAAAAAGTGACACCAGTTAAAATTATTAAAAAAAAAAAAGTTGGAAAAGTGAGAGTCCTTGGATGCCAGGATTTATTATTGCCCTTTAACCTTCAAAGGATAGTTTAGCGGGGCATAAAATTCTCAGTTTATTTCACCGCCCTTTTTGGTGGATTGGGTTTTTTGATTGTTGTTTTTGGTCAGTGGGGCTTGAACTCAGGGCCTGGGCACTGTTCCTGAGCTCTTTTAGTCAAAGCTAGTACGTTACTACTTTGAAACACAGAATTACTTCTGGTTTTCTGGTGGCTAATTGGAGATAAGAGTCTCACAGAGTTTCCTGCCCAGGCTAGCTTTGAACTGTGATCCTCAGATCTCAGCCTCCTGAGTAGTTAGGATTACAGGCATGAGCCTGTAAAGGCACCTATGATGGGCACTCATTGTTATTTTTGGTGTTTTTGTGAACTCAATTTGATACTTATTTTTTGGGTAGTGATCTGTTTTGTTTTAGACTTTTCATAGAAAGTGTGAGTTTTTCCTCATCTGTATTATCTGGTATGTTTTATACCCTATCTAATGGACACCATTCATCCTTGCTTCCCACCTCCCTTCCTTTTTGGTACAGCAGACTCTTGGTCCTGCAGATCCATTTTTCCCCACTGCCACCCAGCTTTTGCTAATGACACACTGCCTTCCAACACATCTAATATTTATACTTTATCACTTAAATTACACACATTTGCTTTGACATTGCTTCTAGGGAAACCAATTTTCACATCAGGTCACACAACAATTTAAACCCAACAAATGTGGGGCTTACTGGGGACTTCTTTCCACTACCTGATGCATGAATGGGAATTTAAAATGTTGGGGGTTTATGTGTTTATTGTGATTTTATTTATTTACCTATTAGACCATGTTTGGTCAAAACTGTGTGCAATGAATCTGAGTGCTTACTGTACCGGGCATCAAATCCAGGACCTCTTGTATATGAGCAAAGCCCTCAGTCCTTGTTAATTTTTCTTAAATTCCAACATTGTATACAAATACATATTCTTTTCAGGAACATTCAAACACTTCAAAAATTGATCACATAGAAAGCCACAAGGCAAGCCTCCCATCTCCACTAATAAATTTCCACATAGCCTGTCTTTCCATGACCACAGGACAATTAAGTTAGAAGTTAAAATTTTAAAGTATCTTAAATGCCTCGTGCACTAAAAAAAGTCAAAGTACAAATTAAATTTACTTACAACTGAAAGATAATAAAATTATTATACTACACATAAAAAATTCATACCACAAAAAGTTGGAAGATTAATGAGCTAAATATCAATCTAGGAAACTTGGAAAAACCAGAAATGAGATTAAGTATGGAGTTTATGAAGATCAGAACTTTTTTTTTTAATGATCCAGTTGAGAAGATCAAAATCACAATTATGTGATTTTGTCCTTAAAGAAGGACATAATTAAAGAAGGGTACCTGTAGCTCACGCCTATAATCCCAGCTACCTAGGAATCTGAGATCTGAGGCTCATATTTCAAAGCCAGCCTGGACAGGAAAGTCCATGAGTCTTATCTCTAACTAGCAAAAAAGCCAGAAGTGGAGCTATGGCTCAAGTACAGAACTATCCTTAAGCACAAAAGTTCAGGAACAGTGCCCAGGCCATGAGTTCATGCCCCAGGACCAGCATAGGAAAAAAAAAAAAAAGTGAGGCACAGGTGGCTCACACCTATAATCCTAGCTACTAAGAGGCTGAGATCTGGAGGTTCGAAGTTTGAAGCTAGCCCATGTAGATAAGTTAGAGAGACTTTTATCTCAAAGTAATCAGCAAAAAGCTGGGAGTTGAGGTGTGACTCAAGTGGTAGAGCACCAGCTTTGAGTAAAACAACTACAGAGTTCAAGCCCCAGTATAGGCACATGTGTGAGCACACACATACACACTCATGCATGTGCACACACACATACACACACTCACACAAAGGCAATGAACCCATGGCAATATTAAGAAAGGGAGGAAGAACACAATGAAAAAGAGTAGGAGGACATACTATGGGTAGCCTTATTCTACTACTAAAGTGGAGATTAAATGCCTACATTTCTAAAAGTGTGACTTACCAAAACTGACTGAAGAAGACATAAAGAACCTGAGTAAAGAAATTGAAACTGTAGTTAAAATCTTGCCAGTAAGAAAACACGATAAAATAACATGATCTCTTGAGCCACACACAAACCCAGCCCTTTTTTGCTTTAGTTATTTTAGGTCGAGTCTCCAGTTTTGGTCCAGGGCTAGCCTCAGGCTGCAAACCTCCTACTAACACCCCCTGACTAACACCCCCTGCACAGCTGGGGTGACAGGCATACACCATCAAGCCAGTTTTATCAGTTGATGGCAGTCTCCCTGACATTTTTCTCAGATTGTCCTGGAATAGTAAGACTCTTTTCCGCCTGCAAAGCTGAACTTACATGTAGAAGCCACTATGCCAGTCCTAATATTTTTAAGTTCTTAATAAACTGTGAAGAGAGCTTCCCCCCCACCCCCCCACCCCCCCAAAAAAAGCAATTTATAAGCCTGGTGCTAGTGGCTCCTGCCTGTAATCCTAGCTATTCAAGAGGCCGAGATATAAAGTACTGTTTGAAGCCAGCCTGAGTAGGAAGTCCATGAGATTCTTATCGCCAATTAACAAAAAGCTGGAAGTGGAGCTATAGCTCAAGTGGTAGAACACTAGCCTTGGCTACAAAAGCTCAGGAACAGCGCAGGGACCAGAGTTCAAGCCCCAGGACTGGCATACACACACACACACACACACACACACACACACACAAATAATAATAATAATGATATAAAAAAGCAGCCTCAACATACAATAAAAAGCAACGTGTAAGAAAATCTGTAGCTTTCTCCCATCTTCTAAAGGGAGAAACATTAGAATATTCCCTCTAGAAATAAGAAGTAAGGTAAATTTACCTAATACCACTTTTTTTTTTTTTTGCTGGTCCTAGGGCTTGAACTCAAGGCTTGGACACTGTCCCTGAGATTTTTTTTCCTCAAGGCTAGTGTCTGCCACTTGAGCCACAGTGCCACTTCGGCTTTTTCTGAAAAGTTTATTGGAAATAAGGCATAAACCACAGGTATCCAGTTCTGTCACTTTCTTTAGCATTATATCTGCAGTGTTATTGGAAAAAGAAAAATAGTTGTTTATTTTTTGTTGTTATTGTTGTTTTTGTCAGTCATGGGGCTTGAACTCTAGACCTGGGTGTTATCTCTCACCTCTTCAGCTCAAGGCTAGTGCTCTACCACTTGAGCCACGGTGCCACTTCTGGAGATAAGAGTCTCACAGACTTTTCCTGCCCAGGCTGGCTTGGAACCATGATCCTCAGATCTCAGCCTCATGAGTAACTAGGATTACAGGCATGAGCCACCGGCACCCAGCCAGAAAAATTGCTTGTTTGTTTTAAATCTAGATTTAAAAATTCAAAACTACAAACCAGGCTCCAGTGACTTATGTTTATAATCCTAGCTACTTAGGCTGAGATCCAGAGAATCACAGTTTAAGGCCAGTATAAGCAGAAAAGTTCACAGCTTCTAGCTGTGCTGGAAGTATGCAGCCAAGCAATCAAATGGATCAAGTTTAAGGCCCTGAGTCCAAACTCCGTACAAGAAACCGACCAACAACAAAAGCTAGGGCTGAAGGAGTGGCTCAGTGACAGAACACTTGCCTAGCAAGCAAGAGAGGCCTTGGGTTCCATTCCTAACACTCAAAAATAATATCAACAAAAGTGTTGCCTACATAGCCACTACAACAAATTGTATATAAAGTTTAGAAAATGAGTTTAAGGCTGGGCATAAGGTGGTACATGCCTATAATCCCAACACTTAAGAGGCTGAAGCAGGAGAATCTCAAATGTAAAGCCATTCTGGCCTTAATACATAGCAAGACCATGTTCTAAAACAAACAAACAAGAACAAATGCAAACTGCATTGTGTTAAGCACTATAAAAAGAGCTGGCCTTAATCACCTGAGAGCCACCAACTATTTCCATCCCATTGTCTCTGAGGTTCGGTCACCTGACCAGGATCCATCAGAAGGAACCCAAGTAGGAATGCCCTTACCTGGTCCCTGGCACCTGGCTGAGGCTCCCCCTTCCTCTGTCACACCCAGAACTTTCTTTGGTAAACCATAGGCCTTCGTGAGTACCCACAGGGCACTGGGGAGAGCTAGAGGTAACCCAATGAGCTGAGGGGATTGCTTACCCTCCCAGGGTCTCCAGGCTCCCTGTCACTGTGCCTGGAGAGGGCAGAGAGGACCAGCCATTCTTGTCCAAACTGTTGTTAAGGGGCCTTTCAACAAATGGGAGGCCACCCACCTCCACCCTCTGCTCACAGGCCCCTGCTGGGTCAGTCTCCATTCATCCGGGTCAGATGCCCACCAGCCCTGGGTCCTGCCCGCCTTTCTGACATCACTGCCTGGCCCCGCCCACCCCCTGGCCCGGGAGCCCTCCTTCTGGCCCCTCAGGGGGTTTGCATGGGCTGCTCCTTTGCCTTTGAATACTCTTCCTCTAGTCTCAGCTTGGCTCCCACCTTGTCAATCTTTGTGTGCCAGGAGCACTCCAACCCCCACCCCCCACCCCGTCCCTGCAACCCCCCTGCAAGCCCAGCCAGCATCCTGATCCTTCGCAGGCAATGGTTCTGTTCCTTGTCTCCAGAGCACTTGCCACTGCTTGAAATCAACTGCAGTATTTTTTTCTGGGAGCCTCAGGAAGAACAGGATGCTGGGCTGTTCCCTGCTATATCCCCAGCCTCAAAACCATGCCTGCCTACTAGAGAGGAGGTTTCCAGAAATACTTATAGGAAAATAAGGATGAATGCCACTTTTTCCGGAAGTCCTCCCCCCCCCCCGTCCCACTCCCCCCCTGGGTAAGTTTGGTGAGTCCTGTGCTTTCTCCATCCTGAATCACCAGAGCTTTGAGCTACCTTCATCTTGAATCTCAGCGCTAGCCTAGGCAGGGCTCAGCTACCTGGCCTAAAGAAATGTCTGCTGAATGAGTGAATGAATGAATGAATGAATGATTGTCATCTGTACCCATCTGTCCCCTTTCTTCCCTTCTCCACCCTTACAGGGGCCGCCAAGATGCACCCAGGTGAACTGCCAAGAAAGTTGGTTGCAGTAGGAATTCCCTAAGGCAGGGGTGCCTTTCACCTCTCCCTCAGGCACTCCAAACGGTGAGGGGACAAGGCCCAAGCCAAAAGGCTGCCCCTGTCACAGACAGACAACTCCACATACATTCTCCTCTGTCATTTGCCTTCAGCAACTGGAGTGTGACAGAATGTGGACACTGGCAGACCTGCTTCGAGCCTGGCCGGAGGCCTGGCACAGCCAAGCTCTGCTTGGCCAGGGGCCAGCAGGAAGCTCTTGATCATTCAAATCATGCATCTCCCCAAAAGGAAAGAATGTGTTTCCTCCAAGAGGGGGAAATGCAGCAGGCAGGGAGTGGAGTGGCGAAGAGGAACTTCAGAGCAAAGTTCTTACATACCAGGGCCGGAGATCCCCCACCCCGGGAAGAACTCTGGAGAAAGACGCTCAGGGAGCAGGAAAGCGCTGGGAGCAGGCTGGGCCGGTCCCCCAAGGAGGCTTCTGTTGTAGCAGCAGCCTCCACCAAGCTAATTGATCTGGCCTTCTCCTGACCCTGCCTTGCTGCATCCCCATTCTCTCGGCACCCCTCCTTCCTTACCCCCAATCACAGGGGACTGATAAATGGCTCCAGTTGGTGGCTTAGGGGGGTCAGACCTCAGCAACCCCCCTAGAGGATCATATATACTCCATTCTGGCTGTTTGCTCCATATGAACAACCCCCTCCCCCCCCACACACACAGATGCTGAATCTGGGTCCTGAAAAACCAACAAGTTCAAGAGAAGTTTAGAAGCCAAGTGCTGGTGGCTTACACCTATAATCCTAGCTACTCAGGAGGCTGAGATCTGAGAATTGAAATTCAAAGCCAGCCTGGGCTGCAAAGTCCATAAGACTCTTATCTCTAATTAACCACCAGAAGCCTGGCAGTGGAGTTGTGGTTCAAGGAGTAGAGTGCTAACCTGACAGCACCCAGACCCTAAGTTCAAGTCCCCTTTCCCCCCCCCCCAGAAAAAGTTTATACATCTGGCCTGCAAAGAATTATCTAATAGTTATCAAGTGATTAGGAGCCAGACACTGGGGCCAAGCTGTCCAGATTCAGGTCCGGATTAGCTGTTTTAGGAGCTGCATGGCCTTGAATTTGTCCCTTCCTCTAGGCATCTGTTCTTCACCTGCAAAAACATGAGTGCTGGTAACTCTTTGGAGAGGTTCAATGGCGCTCATGAGGAAGGGCATGGATGACATATATTCAGAGGGCCATACTGTGCAAGGACTTTGCTAAGAGACAACTCATCATTATTAGTATATAGATTGAGTCAGGCACCAGTGGCTCACACCTATAATCCTAGCTACTTAGGAGGCTGTGATCTAAGGGTCACAGTTTGAAGCCAGTCTGGGCAGGAAAGTCTATGAGACTCTTATCTCCAATTAACCACTAGAAAACCAGAAATGGTTCTGTGGCTCAAAGTGGTAGAACACTGGCCTTGAGCAAAAGATCAGGGACAGGGCCTGGACCCTGAGTTCAAGACCCATGAATGACAACAACAACAACAAAAAATACAAAACAACAACAATAAAACAGATTAAGACTTGTCAAGGAGTCAGGCCTGGATCCCCAGCCCAGGCCTCCCCGAGGCAGGCAGCCATGACCTGTCTGCCCAAGAGCTGACCTGGGAAACAGACAGGAAGATCCAGGCTTTGGATTCCAGTCCCAGCACTCTCACTCTCCAGCTGGGAGTTACTGCAGGCCAAGCCTCAGCTCTGTCTCTGTGAGGCTTCGATTACACAGCACCCACAGGGGCACATTCCACATCTCTGAGGCTAGTGGGTATGGGGCAATCCTAAATGCTGTTGTCCACCCTGGGTGGATGATGATCTTCTGGGATCATCCTGCTGACTACTAAGCAGAGGCTATTCATTCCTACCAGGGCAAGGTGACCCGTTTATTCCTCCTAGAAACCTCTCTGCACCCAGCCTCAGGCTGTGATGTGGAGAAGGCTCTGGAGGAAATGGGGAGACTGCCATCCACCCAGGTAATCAGAAAGTAGCTGGGCCAGCCTGGGAGCCGCCCAGCAGGAAGCCTCAGAAGCACTATGCTCTGGAGAGGCCCATGATCAAACACCCGATGCTGGGGTACACCCAGGTCCTGCAGCTACTGGACCAATCAGGATGGTGATCTGGGATCATTGCACCAACCCATCCCTTCCTGAGCTGAACTGAGGCTACAGCAAGTTGTTACACATCTGCCTCTAGACGTAGGTTTGAAAGCCCATCCTTCTCTGAAGGCATTCTTGGTTTCTGCATCACCTTGTCCTGCCAGCTTCTACACAGGGCACCACACTCTGTGTTCCTCAGATGAGAGTCACAAGACCTGCCACGTGCCCACCCTGGTGGAGGCAGAATAGGTTTTTGGAACTGTTTCACAGTCCAGGGCAGCATGGCCACTTGGCTCACCTCCTCGCTTTCTAAGTGTACTGACCCTCGGACCTAGGTCTCTGCAGTACGGGACAGGCTAGCAGGAGAGGGGAGGCCCCATACTGGAATACAGCATTCTGGGAGATATTAAACTATTGGCACTGGACGTTGACTATATGACAAGGGAACATAAAATTAATCCCACTGAGCCTCAGTTACAAGGAATGAAGGAATGAATGAAAGTGGGAATGCCTAGAACAAAGCCTGAAACATGACTGTTTCTATTATTAAAGAAATTAAAACCCAGTACTCCTAGCTACTCAGAAGGCTGAGGTCTGAAGATGGAGATTCAAAGCCAGCTTGGACAGGAAAGTTCAGGAGACACATCTCCAATGAACCACCAAAAAACCCAGAAGTGGAGCTGTGGCTCAAGTGCTGGCCTAGATAAAAAGCTAAGGGACAGGGCCCAATCCCTGAGTTTAAGCCTCAGGACTGGCATCAAAAATTAAAAATTTAAAGCTTAAAAAATAAATAGAAAAAGGAGGCGGTGCTCGTGGCTCACACCTGTAATCCTAGCTACCCAGGAGGCTGAGATCTGGGGATCATGGTTCAAAGCCAGCCCGGGGAAGAAAAGTCCGTGAGACTCTTATCTCCAACTAACCCCCAGAAAACCGGAAGTGGCGCTATGGCTCAAGTGGTAGAGTGCTAGCCTTGAACTGAAGAGCTGAGGGACAGCGCCCAGGCCAGAGTTCAAGCCCTATGACCAACAAAAAACAAAATGAAACAAAAAAATAGAAAAGAAATTAAGGTTGTTTGGAAGTAGGGATACAGTGATCAATAAAATGGACAAAAATTCTGGCCAGAAGTGTAACATGGGAAACTCAGACCTGCCTAAAGGCCTGGGCTGCCAGCAGGAAACCTGCCATCCACTGTCCTGCTACCAATCATCCCCACCAGCCATTAAGGACCTGGTGCCACTGACAGAGAGGAGAGGACCCCAGGGCAGGCTGGGAAGGGTGGCTGGGGCTCTGCCAGGAACGAGGCAGGCATCACACTGCAGGACAGCCTTTCCAGGTTTCCCAGGTGACTAAGCCGTTGCAGGAAGTCAGACAGATGTGCAGCCTTTCATCAACCTGAAAGTCACTCCATACAGGCTGAACCTGGTCACTCTGGGAGACAGCAGGGTGCAGGACTGGTTCTGATGGGACCCTGCCCTTCAGGAAGCCAGGCTCCCAGCCAGACACTGGGCACATGACACGATTACACAGGCCTCCAGATTTCCAAGCAGGAGCTCAGAAAGCAGCTAGGAAGCCAACTGGGCACGGAGACAGGAGAAGTCACAGCAGGGAGGGGCAGCAGGGGTCAAGGCAGAGGGGCAAGACATTTAGGGAAATTCTCTGGCCCAGGACACTCACCTAATTTTGACAGTTTTCCTATCAATCTGACCTTGTTCAAGTTGCCTCCCTTAGCCTCAGTTTCCCCTTTCACAAAGGGAGGATAAGACTTCACCAGATTGTTTGTAAGAATTTGATGAGTTTGTGAATAAGAAATGACTTTTGAAACTGAAAAGTAAAGCCAGATGTGGTAGTGCATGCCTGTAATCCCAGCACCTGTGAAGCTGAGAAAGGATGAATTCAAGGCCAGCCTATGTATATAACAAGACTCTGCCTCAAAAAACAGGCAATAACCTTAAATACTCAAAAGGCTGAGATCTGAGGATCCAGGTTTGAAGTCAGGCCAGATAGGAAAAAAAAAATCCCTGAGACTCTCCAATTAACTACCAAAAAGGTGGAAGTGGAGATGTGATTCAAGTGGTAGAACACCAGCCTTGAGTGGAAAAAAAACTAATACCAGGCTCTGAGTTTAAGCCCCACGTTCAAGTGCGCACGTGCATGTATACACACACTCCCTGAAATGTGGAATTAGGGATATAGTTCAGATGCACGGTACCTTAGCAGTCATAAGGCCCTAGGTTCAATTCCAGGTGCTGCCAAATAATAATAATAAAGCATGACAAACTACGGTTGGAAGTTGAAGTAACATCAGCATAGCTGATTAAAACAGGAGCTCCTCAAAACAGGAATTGGGGTAGATCAGTCCAGGGTACCGGGCAGGCCCAACTCCAGCTCAATGCTCCTGAGTTCCCTCCCATCTCCACTTGGGGCTCCCCAACAAGGATTAGGGAACAGATGGGGCTCTAATTTGCTATGGGAGCCTCGCCTCCCACCCTCCCTCTCTAAACCCCAGTTTTCAGACCTGCAAAACTGAGATGCCATTTTTGGTGCTGCCCCCAGTGTCCTGGGAAGGCTCTGGGCGGGGCTGAACTCTCAGCAGGCACTGGGGGCCCTGGGCTCCATCCCTCAGCACCAAAAAGAAGGAAGGCTCTACCAATGAGAGCACTGTCCCCGGGCTGAGGACCTCCAAGGTCATTTCTCAACATGAAGGCGGCTGGCTGCCCCAACACTACACGGGGGGAGAGGAGCTGGGCCTGGCTGGGAACGGAATGGATGTGAATTCAAACCTCACCGGCTGGGTGGGGATCCAGGTAACACCCTTTTCCCCCTTGGAAAGTGAGCTGTTCTGGATTATTCTGTCCCGGGTATTATTGTGGAGGGCGGAGGAGGGGAGCTTGCACTTCCCAGGACCTTCCCGTTCCTCATACTCAAGGCTAGACAGCAGCCCAGCTGGAGCCCAGCTTTTCCTTTCAGACTGGGCAGAGGCTCCCACCAAAGGCCCCCCCCCTACAACCCCACACCAGTGAAGCCCAGCTCCAGATCTTTCCAGACAGGGTGACGAAGTACATTGAACCTGTACCTCCCAGGCCTGTCCCCTCACTCCCCATCTACACCCTCCCATGTGCCAGCTCTGGTTAGCTGCTTGTGGCCAGCTGCCTTCCTGGAGCACCACACTGAATTTAGAGGATTGTGAGGGGGCGGGGAGAAAAAGAACAAGAACAGTGATTGATTGGTGATGTCTGACATGGGCATAGGACAGGAGAATAGCAGCATGCATGCCAGCTGCGTGCTAGTTATGAACCAGAAAAGTCCAAAGGCCTTGTTTCATGGAAGTGATGGTGTCTGGCTGGGATAACCAGAAGCCAAAAGACAGAGGGGATTTGCCCAACTTGAAATGGCATATCTGGGATTCAAAGTCAGATTTCCTGGGTCCCTGCTAGAACTGTCATTGTCTTCTGAACTAAGGGATAAGGAGGGAGGCTACTATCTGACCTGGAGTGCCTATGCTTGGTTCTCCCCTTCTCCCCACAAGAGAACCTCTGCCCCTCCCAGAGAGAGATGGCTCAGCAGAAGACAAACATACAGTAAGCCCTCTCTCTTTCACAGATGTGAAAATGTGAGTACAGATACTAATCCAGGTGGGCAGGAGACCTACATTAGGGTCTCACTTCCACTTTCTAGCTGTGTGACTGAGACTGGTACTCAACTTCTCTGAGCTTCTGTTCTCTCCTTTTTTGGAAATGGACAGAATAACAGGTTAAGGTCATTCAAAACAATTAGCTCAGTTCTCAGTTTCTGGGTCAGAGTTAAGCCCTTAAATGCTAATTATAAAGATGAGTCAAGGGGTAGAAAACAACAACAACAACAACAGTATTTTGACCAAAAAAAAAAAAAAACTAAAATACTCAGGTGATAAAGGTGAGAGCTGGAGCAAACGATCGAGAGGAACCCTGATGACCTTTGGTTTCTTCACAATTGTTCCAATTATTTCAAACTAAGGAACGGATTCCTCTAAAATGTCCGTGTCACAGACAGCTGTGTCTCCCCTCACAGCTGGAGGGGGTGTGCCTCAGTTTCCTCACCTGTACTCTGGGGTGGAGCATAGCACCCACCATTGGAATCTGCTACAGGACCCAATAAGCAAGCTCAGGTGGGAACACAGGCATCAGCCAGCAGTCAGCAATGGCGGCGGACTTTGTTTACAGGAGGAGGAGCTTAATGAGAGGAAGAAGCAGAGCAGCAGTGGGAGAGGTCCCAGGGAAGGAGAAGGGAGGGGAAGGAGAAGAGATGGGGAGCAGGGGAGGGGTCTTCGCCCCAACCACACTGGGGACAGAGAAGCCACTGTGGGATCAGGTATGGGGAGAAAGAAGCAATATGCAGAAAGACTGAGCCTGATAAACTCCAGGACAACTGGCAGCCAGGAGATTCCACCAGAGCCAGGAAGCCACCTGAGGGCAGGGAGGGGGCGCTGCTGAGTTACTGTCCAGGTAAATAGACCTAATAAAAAGTCAAAGGAGCCCTACAAGGGCGGCTCACGCCTATAACCTAGCCACTCCGGAGGCTGAGATCTGAGGATAAAGCCAACCTGGGCAGAAAAGTTTAAGAGACTCTCCAAGTAACACAAAAAGCCAGAAATGGAGGCACCGCTCAAGAGGTAGCGCACCAGCATTAGGTGAAAAGCTGAGGGTTCAAGCTTCAGAAAGAGTGTGCTCACACACGCGTGTGCACACACACACACACACACACACACACATAGTCAAAAAGGCCTGGTGCCTTAGGGTTCATCTCTAGTACCAAAATTTTAAATGTATGTACCACAAGATACACACATATAAAGGTTGTATTTAGTTTAGTTGTTTTGTTGTTGTTGTTGTTTGTGGAGGTTTTTCTGTCAGTCATGGGGCTTGAACTCTGAGCCTGGGTGCTGTCCCTGAGCATTTCAGCTCAAGGCAAGCACTCTACCCCTTGAGCCACGGCGCCCTTTCTGGTTTTCTGGTGGTTAATTGGAGATAAGAGTCTCCCGGACTTTCCTACCTGGACTGGCTTTGAACCATGATTCTCAGATCTCAGCCTCTAGGCATGAGCCACCAGCATCTGACTGCATTTAGTTTTATTTGCTGTTTTTCTACGGTAGTACTGGGGGTTTGAACTCAGAACCTCATGCTTTCTACTACTTGAGCCATACCTCCCTAGTCCTTTTGGCTTTAGTCTTTTTTTTTTTTTTTTTTCAGGTAGAGTCTTGTATTCTTTTGCTCAGACCAGCCTGGACAACAATCCTCCTCTTCCAGAGTGGTACCTGCCCCACACCTGCTTGAGATAGGGTCTTTCAGAACTCTTCAGAGCCCCAAATCTAGCCAAGACACAGTGGTTCTGAGGTACGCCTGGCTACCATGGGACCCACCTGTCACCTCAGTCTTTGGTTCTCAGCAAAGATGGATGAAGAGAGAGCCATGGACTCAGAGTATACAAGAGCTCACAGAAAGTGGTGTCAGGTGAAGGAGCAGGTGGCAAGGGGGCTCCCCCCGCCCCCAGAACGAGTGGGCAATAAAGTAGAGCACCCAATGCTGTTTGTCCACAGAGCAGGATGGCTGGGCAGGCTCACCACAGCAGGCCATGAATGAGGGCCGTGGCCTTGTGTCCATGGTCCTACCCTGGTCCAAGCCTCCTGCAGCCATTTAAATAAGGTTTGTGGCCACTTTTGTGACCCTGCCACCCTTCCCCCTTCCAGAGTCCCAGAATCTGCAAACTCAGGCCAGCCTGCAAGGTCAGGGAGGCGAGCACTGTACGAGGGACCAGGGCGCGGAGGGGACTGTGGTAACGCGGAACAAGTAGCTGCCATTTAGCTGTAGCCATTGCGGCCAGGCTGGGCCTGGGCCTCAAGGGGCCACATCTTCTGATCTTTCAAAAGAAGCCAGAAACCCATGTTTTTATGTAAAACAAAACCTCTGGTTTAACAATATCCAGCAACTAAGCTGAAGTTCTGAGCCCGTGGTCCCCTGCCCCCCTGCGCCTTGTCACTTTGGGAAGGCAGCTTGTGCCTGACCTAGCATAACCTAGCACAGAGTAGGCCAGAAAGACCAGAGGCTCCGCTGGAGGCTGGTAGCCCAAGCCTGTAATCCTAGCTACTCAGGAGGCTGAGATGGTTTGAAACCATCCCAGGCAGAAAAGTTTGTGAGGGCTGGGAAGGTGGCTCAGTGGTAGAGCGCTTGCCTTGCATGCATGAGGCCCTGGGTTTGATTCCTCAGCACCACATATGCAGAAAAAGCCGGAAGTGGCACTGTGGCTCAAGTGGTAGAACACGAGCCTTGAGCATAAACGCTCAGGGACAGGACCCAGGCCCTGAGTTTAAGCCTCAGTATAGGCATACACACACACACACACACACACAGATCTGAGACTCAAGGGACTTAGCTAGACTCATTCCAAGCCTGAGGGAAGTCTCATGTCCCCCTCCTGCTCTCCAGATATCTTGTTTATAATGAAGGAAATGGAAGCCCAGAGAGAAGTGACACACAGCGATCAATGTTTAACTCTGCTCTCCTGAGTGTAAAACCGTTTGCCATCACCTCTATCCTTGAGCAGGAATCTCAAATCATAGCTAGACTAAGGCCACACTGTGCATATGATGTACACCAAGTGCAGGAGAGTGGTAAGCTCTGGAAAAGGCCTCAGAGCTGAGAGCCAGCAACAGACCCTCACGGCTGTGTGCCCCTGGGCCAGCCCTTTCCTCTTCCAGGGACTTAGTCTCTCCTCTGCTATGATGCCAGTGGAGAGAGAGCCAGCTTTGAAAGGCCTGCCAGCCCTGAAATTCTAGGCATCGATGAGGGCTCTCCAGCCAGCACTTTGTGGCCTTAGACAAATGTAAAATAGTAATAATAACTCCATGGCAGCCAGGAAAGAACACTGCAATTTTTTGTGCAATCTGACTCTGGATTACTGGAATTCAGAAGGAGCAATGGTAACACTGGGGGCAGCCTAACCACCATCGTACAGTTAAACAAAAACACATCTGGTTTAACTTCTTCCTCCCTCCTCCCGATGTGTCCCCCACCCCTCATCTCAAATGTTACCCCTTCATTTGAGAAGTCAAATGAAATGCAAACAATTGACTTCATGCCACAAGCAAGGCTGAGGGTTTGAGCATGGAAAACTTTAAGCATGGAGTTTTTCTGGGAGTAATTAGGAAATGTTGGGGGGGGTTATGGGAAGAAAAAAGAGGAGAGTATTCTTGAATGTTCTTTGGATGTGAGTGTCCTGTAATGATGCTGATGTTCAGAGAGGCAAAGTGACTTGCCTAGGGGCACACAGCTGGGGATGGGAGCCCAGATGCTGCCTTTAATCCAGTACTTCTGCTGCTCTCTACGCCTAGGCGGTGACTTCTCTCTGGCCCTCTGGGCTGTGGAAACTGCCAGAACCACTAACTTCTCAAGAACAATTCCAGGGGAGCTAAGCCCAAAGCTGGACAGCCATTCATGATGTGGCTGGCCTTTCGCAACAACCCATTTTTTTGGGGGGGGAGATAACTGAGGCTCTGCGAGATCAGCTGACTCATTTAGGCTCACCCAGCAGTTCTGGGAATGAACCTTCAGTCTACTGTGCCCCACTGTACTTGAAAAGTTAAGACATCTCCAGAAAAAGAAGGAAGGAAGGAAGGAAGGAGGGGAGGAAGGAAGGAAGGAGGGGAGGAAGGAAGGGAGGAAGGGAGGGAGGGAGGGAGAGAGGGAGAGAGAGAGAGAGAGAGTTAAATAATTTAAAAACACACACTCACAACCATGCCACACGACCCAGCCCTGGCTTGCCAATGGTGACTTGGACTTTGTCAAGCTGGGGGCTGAGTCAGCATTCCTGTGGCCGAGGGAAAATTCTGTGTGATTCTCAACCCAGCTTGCTCTTGCTCCCCCAAAACCCTCTCCTGGTTGTAGGCCTTGTACCAGAAAGCCAAGGAGGACCGGTTCCAAGGAAAGAGCTCCAGGCTCTACCTCTGGATGAAGATGGATACACCACCAATATGGACAGACTTAGAGTTTCAGACCTAACACACACACACACACACACACACACAGCCAGGGGCTCCCCAGGTCACCTGTATGTGTCCTTTTGGCTACTCACTGCCATCTTTTAAGATGCTTTCACACAAGCATATGTGGCAGCAAGGAATGCTGCAACTGTATCGCAGGCTGCAGCCCAGCAGTTTGTCCTGCATGGGACACTGAGAGACCCAAGAAGGACACAGAAGATAGAGCCAGAGCTGTTGCCAGCCTGCAGCTGTGGGCTCCGGGCCCAGGCTGGGTCTAGGATGGAAGGAGGCCTCTGAATGTGAGCAAGGAGGGTGGCATGTCACCCCACAGCCTCCCAGGGAGTGGGCAGGACCTGGGCAAAGCGGATGACAGGATCACAGGCCAGACAGTGACAGGACTCTGCACAGCCTTCGAATTTCTGCTAAGATTAGAGCTACTGTGGTTCTTGTTTTGTGGCCTGTTTTATTGTTTTTTTTTTATTTGTTTGTTTTGCCAATACGAGGGTCTTTTCACTTGCTAGACTTAACGTGCTCACAACTGGTGCTCTACCTCTTGAGACACGCCTCCAGCCTGGCATCTTTGCTGGTTAATCAAAAATAGAGTCTCATGGACTTTTCTGCCCAGGCTGGCTTTGAACCTTAATCACTAGATCTCAGCCCCCTGAGTAGCTAGGATTATAGGCTCACAACAGTGCCAGACTGCTACTTTTTCTTAAGTGCAGGCATTAATCATATGGAGACCTCACTACCATCTATGTAGCCACAAAGAGGACTGAGGCACAGAGAGGGAGTATAACGGGTCCCTGGTCACACAGCAAGTCTGTCTTCTTGCTTTTTCCTCTCCTTCTCCTCCTTTTCCTACTCTTCTTTCTCCTCCTCCTTCTTTTTTGCCAGTCCTGGGGCTTGAACTCAGGGCTTGGGCACTGTTCTTGAGCTTCTTTTGCTCAAGGCTAGCACTCTACCACTTGAGCCACAGCACCATTTCTGGGTTTTTCTGTTTATGTGGTATTGAGGAATTGAACCCAGGGCTTCATACATGTTAGGCAAGCACTCTACCAATAAACCACATTCCCAGCCCAGTGAGTCTACCTTCTTTTTGCTGTTGGATCAGTTTTGCCTGTGGTGTCACATCTTAACCTCTTCGTGAGTTGCCTTATTTCAGTTCTACAATGTCTATTTTGACACTCAAATTACAAAGCCTGAAAAAATGTTATGCCAATGTCTACTCCACAAAGGAGTGGGGCTGCTTTTGTCTGTTTAATTTACTGCCCCACTGCCAAAACCTAGAACAGTTTGGTGCAGAGAGGATGCCTATTGCATACGTGTCTTCCCCGCCCCAACCCATGCAGCTCAATTTTTCTGCTCACTGTGGTCCCATGAGAGACACACAATCCCCCCTCCCTTTTTTGTGTGCCTTTCTTGGGGCTTGAACTCAGGGCCTGGGCACTGTCCCTGAGCTTCTTTTGCTCAAGGCTAGCACTCTACCACTTGGGCCACAGCACCATTTCTGGCTTTTTTTTTTTTGGTAGTTTATTGAAGAGTCTCAAGGACTTTCCTGACAGGGTTGGCTTTGAACCACAGTCCTCAGATCTCAGCCTCCTAAGTAGCTAGGATTACAGGAGTGAGCCAGAGGTGTCTAGATGCACAGCCCCCCCTTTTTTTTTAAGATGGGGGCCACAGGTGCTGACAAGGACATAGCCTTGTCTCACTCCATCAGAAGAACTTTGAGGAACTTTCTCCAGGGAATTCAGAGACCTTCCTTCAAAGAAGGAGGGACAGCTAGGCCTGGGCAGGGAGTGGGCCAGTATAAAAGACCAAAGATTTGGAGGGAAGGATGGGGAAGATGAAGGGAGACGGGGCCAGGCCCTGAAGGGCCTGGAAGGAAACCCCCCCCAGTTTACCCCTTTTCTCTTGGGCACCAGTGGGAAGAGGAGGGCATGGTTATAGGGCGTGCAGTCCAGGTTCAAATCCTAGCCCCACCAATTAAATTCTCTCAAATGAGATGGTGCCTGCCAGGTGTTGGAGCAGGGCCCTCCCTTTCAATGAACACTTCTAGCTACCTTCGGTGATGTCCAGCCAACTCCTGTCTCCCTGGGAAGCTGGACGGACCTTGGGCGGGGGGAGTCCCTGAACTTTTCCAGGGTCCAAAGGCCTTTTAGGCTTGAACTTACCCTCTCATTTCATCTCAAGGGCGGGCACACCACACACACACACACACACACACATACACACACACACACACACACCCTAGAAGCCCTTGCAAAGACCCCCTTCCCCAGCCCCATTATGTGTTGGAAAGGGTCACAGGGACGATGCAGGATGAGATGACGATAAGGCTTCCACCGCCTTGAACCCTTTCATACCAAGGCTGGGCAGGACACCAGCCCGGATGGCTTCAGCCCGGGTCCGCGGTGCGTGTGGCACCGAGCTCCCCTCTCTCCCCCTCCCTCCCTGCTCTAGCCCCGACTCATGGAGAGCAGCCCCTGGGGGCGCTGCGGAGGCCCGGGATGCCCACGTGGGAGCGAGGGGGGGCCGCAGGTGCCGAGCCGGTGGTGGGTCCCGGTCCGCGGCCGGGGAGGTGGGAGACCCGGGGCCGCCCGGTGGCCCCCTTCGCGGGTCTCAG
>NW_012267222.1:15882309-15895862 GCF_000151885.1 Dipodomys ordii
CGCCCGCCCGGCCGCCCGCGGGGGGTAGGGGTGCGGGAGTGAGGAGGGCCGGAGGGGGCCCGGGGGTGGAAGAGGAAGGCAAGGGGGCCTGGGGAAGGACAGGGCCTGTCCCCGCACTCCCCGCTGTCCCTTGGCCCAGGGACTGCCCCAGCCCGGCTCCTCTTTCCCCCTTGGCCAGTTCCTGCTGTTTCTTATCTTTGATCTCTTGGGGCTGTCTTTGTCCCTCTAGGCAGTCTGTCTGCCTGCGCCTATCTGTCCGGAGCTGGGACTATTTACCTATGGGGCTTTCCTTGATCCGGTGTCTCTCCATCTCTGACTGTGTGTCCTTGTCTCTGTCCACCAGTAGCTCCGACTCTCCCTCCCTCTCCAGACCTTTCCTGCCCATCTTTCTTTCTTGCCCTTGACTATGGCCAGAGGAAGTAGAGAGAGGGCCTCTCTCCATTTCCCAGACTTTGCACACACACACACACACACACACACACACACGCGCGCGCGCGCGCGCTCCTTAAAGGAAGAAGGGTAGAAGGCTGAGCTGTATTCCAGCCAGATCCCCGGGATCTCTCCACGGGGTGCAGGAACAGGGCACAGACAGCTTCCCAGGCAGTGGAGTCGGACAGCCCAGGCTCAGAACCACGCTGGTGACCTCGGCCAAGTCCACTGACCTCCTTAACAGGCAGACACCCTCTCACAGGCCTGGTTACCTCCTGGTGTGCAGCTAGACTTGTAGGAGACTATTGGGAAAGTTCATGGAAATTGAGATTCTAAATAAATGAGGTGAGGGTAGAAGGCTTGGGTTGGGGGTGGGGGGAGCAGGGAGTGATGCTGAGTGAGGCTCTGACCCAGTTCCCCAGGAACCACTACTCTACCCCCCACCCCCCACCCCCACCCCCCAGACCCACAGGCGAAATTCTTCTATTTCTGGCCAAGGACACCCTTCACCTTCCCCCTAGCTCCGTTTGCATGTTTCTCGTAACAGGAGAGTTCATCTCTCCCAGGAGGAAGGTCTTCATAGTGGCCTTTGGGGCCTTTGGAACAATCTGTGCCCTTAAGAGGAAACCAGAGATTTCAACTCAGGAACCCCAATTCTTTGGAGCCATCTACGCCCCCAGTAGTTGCAACCACCTTTCACTAAGGATTATGAGGAGACAAAACCAGCATACAGAAAGTGTCAATGCCTGCAAGACCAACAGTAGCCCAGAATTCTCTCTTCCACACTGTATGCCAGGCTGAAGGACTGGCATCTCAAAATACATTATCTCCGAATGAGCCAAATACACAGAGGGGAAAGCTGCGGCCCAGGGAAAGCATGTGACTGGTTCATCTTCAGGTTCAGCGCCAGAACTGAGTCCTGGAGCCAAAATCCAAGAATGTCTACATTTTGCTTTCATTTCTTCTTGTATTTTTATGTTGATAAGCTTTGTTTACAAAAGTGCTACAGAGTTTCCCTTTATAAGTAAATATGTGTGTGTGTGTGTGTGCAAATCCAAATATTGAGTATTACTTACCTATGAATTTTTTTGGATGAGTGATGATGGCAAAAGTCATGGGGGTGTGAGTGAATGGTGCTTAGGAAATGTTCCCTCAACTACAGGAAGCTGGGGTGAAAGGACAGGGCTGGACCCCAACACGGGGATTGGGAAGACTCCGTGATTACTTACTGAGGAGACACCATCAATAATGGCTGGGATATCCCCAGGCAAGGAAAGAGCTTTCCCAGCCTGCATAGAGGCTGGAAAGCAAGCCAGCCTAGAGTTAAAGGCACCCCATCGACCTAAGTCCCCAGTGTCTACCCTGCATAGGAGGGTGGACCCACTGAGTTGGGCCCCACAGCTAACCTGGATCTCTGTGTCTCGATGGTTTGTCCCTACCTTGAAAGTCCAGTAATTAGTTACCAGCAAGAGGGTCTGGCAAGATGGTGGCCAGCCCTGCCAACATCCTCCCTCACACCTTCTCCTCCTGCTCCTCGCTCTAGCAAGAATTCACTTGAAGATGGGTGCTGGTGGTTCATGCCTGTTATCCTACCTTCTCAGGAGGCTGAAATCTGAGGATCATGGTTGGAAGCCAACCCAGGCAAGAAACTTCTCTGCAATTCTTTTTTTCTCTCTCTCTCTCTGCAATTCTTATCTCCAATTAATCAGCAAAAATCCTCCAGTGGTAGAGTCTTGAGTGAGTCTTAGGCCTGAATTCAAGAACTAGCACACACACAAAAAATTATTCTTCACCTGAGGGCTGGGGGGCTGTGTGGCTCAGTGTTAATTCATGTGAGATGGGGCCTTCCCTCCTTATGGGGTACCACTTCTCCTAGCGCTGTTCACACAGCAAGGAGGCAGCCTGGATTTCAAGCCGGGAGGCTTAAGTGTGCCATCCAGATCTGCCCTGGCTTGTAGGTGCGTGAATCAAGTCACCCTCCCTGCAGGCACAGATACCCTGTGGCTAGCTGGACAGCCTCTAAATGCAGGCCAGACTCTTCCAGGCCCACTCGGCTGGCAGAAAGCCACTCACCACATCAGAGTTCTCATTAGCTATGTGCGCAACATCCCTGGGGCTTTGTGTCTCCCCTGGCCTTGAAGAACCCCTCAGCCCTCAAGAGCTCACAGTCCCCTAGGATTCCCACACTGAGCATGGTAGGCTGAGCCAGATGAGTGTTCACCACCTCTTCTGGAAACCAGGGAGACTGAAGGCCAAATGCTAGTTACTTAAAGGTCAAGGTCAGAACTGGAGCTGGAAGCCAAATCTGCTGATTCGCAGCCCAGGGCTTTTTCTACTCATTCCCTTAACTCCTCATTTAGTAAGTGCACACCATGAGCTCTTTGCTGCAAACCAGACCTGAGGTTCCTAGGACATAAAAACAGCCAGAGGTCAGCAGCCCAGGGCAGGATGGGGACAGTCAGGGCCTCCAAGGACAGGGATGGGGGAGAGAGGACAGAGAGAGACAACGAGACCCAGAGGCCTGTTCCCAAGAATATAGAGAGGAGTTGGCACTGGCAATGGGGCTGGGGCCAGACTCCTTGAATACCTCAAGCACCTTCATGCATTCAACAGTGTTCCAGGCCCTGGTGGAAATCCAAATGGGTAGAACAAGATGCCATTCCTAGTTAGAGAAGGCAGAAATGAACAATACACATTATAAGGCTGGAAATATGACTTAGTGGTAGAGTGCTTGCCTAGCATGCATGAAGCTCTGGGTTTGATTCCTCAGTACCACATAAACAGAAAAAGCTGGAAGTGGCACTGTGGCTCAAGTGGTCAAGGGCTAGCCTTGAGCAAAAGAAATTTAGGGACAGTGCCCAAGCCCTGAGTTCAAGTCCCAGGACTGACAAATAACAATAATAAATAAATGAACATTATAAGCCAGTCTCCAGTGGTTCAGGCCTGTAATCCCAGCTGTTCAGGGACTGAGATCTGAGGATTGTGGTTTGAAGCCAGCCCAGGTAAGAAAAGCCCATGAGACTCTTACCACCAATTAACCACCCAAAAAGCTGGTAGTAGAGCTATGGCTCTAGCCTTGAGCAGAAAAGCTAAAGGACATTACCCAAACCCTGAGTTCAAGCCCCAGAATGTGCAGGGGGCGGGGTGGGGGGAGGGGGGGAGGTATAGCCACCAACAATAAGCATTATAAATGAGTGGATTATACAGTAACTTGAAGCTGATATAGATATAGACAAAGAGATAGAGCAAGAGACAGGCACACTGAAAAAAGTGAGGCAGTGTCGTCAGATAAGTTGTTCTGGAAGAGCAGGGGAGATTGAGCTGAGCCTGCCTAAGACCACTCAGATAGGAAGGGAAGAATGAGAAGTTGAATCCGGGTTGCCTGTGTCTGATGCCTGAACTCCTTTGTTGAGCAGGAAGCAAAGACTCTCCCAAACCAGCACCCAGACCTCACCCATTCCCAGGCTTCATCCTCTAATCCTGTCCCAGGCCCCTCCTATTCGCAGCTCCAACCCAGCCTTGCTCCAGCCTCAGTTTCTCTTACCTTCACCTATTCCAGGCAGAATCAACCCACAGGGTCCCGTCACACATACAGCTCCTCCCCCAGCCATTGAAGCCCCTCCCAGCCCTCAGCCCTGCATCCACTCCCTACCCCAGAGGACGTCCTCAACCCCCGGACCCTGGAAAGGAAGTCCTCCTGACAAAGGCCTGGGTAGCACTCCCTGTAAGAAAACCCATTGTCCAGCAAACAGTGACCCCATTTTGTTCTTAATTCTCAAGGGGCTTGTGAGCAGCTCCACGCTGGGAGACGGAGCCTGTCGCTTCCTAGTCTCAGCCCTGGAGAAGGCGGCAGGCCAAGAAGAAAGGTCAAGGCCATCTGCTAGGGGCTGGATTCCAGAGGCCAGGGCAGACTCAGGCAGGCCCGGTCTGAGCAGGCCTGAAGCATTTTTCCAGAGCGGAGGCAAGAAAGAAGCTGTCCCTTGTAAGAAGGGGAACTTGACTGAAGGCAGTGGCCAAGAGGGAGCAGAGACCCCAGTTTTGACCATCTTCTTGGAGATCATCCACTGTGTTGTCTTTCCATCAGTCCATCTCCCTGTCCATCTCCACAGTATGTCTGAGACAGGCTTTGGAGCTGCATCTCGTCACTGTACATCCTACTTCCTGTCTGATGCACGTGCAGATGCAGGCCAGGATTGGTGAGATTGGGGATCCCTTTGTGTGTGTGTGTGTGTGTGTGTGTGTGTGTGTGTGTGTGTGTGTGTGATCTGGTGCTAGGATTGAAACCAGGGCCTTATATGCTCATGCTCTGACACTGAGCCCCAGCCCCAGCAACAGTATTTTTTTTTAAGACATTAGGTGGCTGGACACCAGTGACTCGCGCCTGTAATCCTAGCTCCTCAGGAGGCTGAGACCTGCGGATCACAGTTCAAAGCCAGACCAGGCAGGAAAGTCCATGAGACTCATCTCCAATGATCCACCAGAAAACCAGAACTGGCATTGTGGCTCAAGTGGGAGAGTACTCACCTTGAGCTGAAGAGCTGAAGGACAGTGCCCAGCCCCAGGGTTCAAGCCCCAGGCCAGACCAAAAAGAAAAAAGAAAAAAAAAAGACATTAGGTATCCAATTTCTGATGTATTTGTACAGGCCAATAACCCAACTCAATGACTTTGCCATGCCTGTGTCCACAACACAATCCATCTCCTGACAAGGGCCTTGGGCTCTGTGGTACTGGGTGTTCTTTAACTTGGCAGACCAAAAGAGTCATGGCAGGGGTGGAGAGGTACCTGAGCTCTTGCCCACATCCCAGCAGAGGATCCAGGCACTGGGGCTCTTTGTCTGTTCTCAGCTGATGTGTTTAGGATGGATCTGAAGAGTCTGTAGTTGGACCTGCTAAGTCCTCCAGACTCTGCTGCTACTAAACATTGAATGGAGTAGAGAATTCAGGTTTGGGGTTGGGACCCTCTGCTGGCCATCAAGCTGGAGAACAAAGGGCCTCTTAGTCTTCCCTTGTGACTGCAAAACTAACCAGCAAGAAAAGAAAGGACCAGATGAATGGCTCAGAGGTAGAATGCTTGCTTAGCAAGCACAAAGATGGGTTCAAATCTCAGGAGTGCCATAAATTAAATAATAAACAATAAATAAATACAAAAGAAAACAGATATTGGGAGACAGCTCATATGCCCCCCCATTCCACCCACCCCCAACCCACAACAGCCTGAGGATTTAGAGGCATTCACTCATGCTCTGGCTTTTCTCATCATTCTTATTCTCCGGTTTTTCACATCATTCTCATTCTCCTGAGGCTGGCTATTCTATTTGCCAACTCGCTTCAAAGTAAATAACAAAAATATTTCATATGTGTAAAGTCTGATCTGTTTTTAAACATACAAAGCATCGCCGTTCGGGCAGGGAAGTTGAAAACTGGAAAGAGAAAGGAAATTAAAATCCCTCCGTCACCTTATCCCACAGAGACACTCCATTTAAGACCTTGATATTTATCTTCCCGGATTTAATTTGAAAAAAATAAACAAGAACTGGAGAAGAATAAGGATCATGGCGTTCATATTGACAGTGCCTGTTTTTCTCAGGTAAGACACCAGTTCCCAACCCGTCCCCATGATTGAACTTTGGGGGCATCTTTCATTTGCTGCTCTGGGGAAGGGGAGTATGCTGTTTTCTCGGATAATGAAAGAGAAAGCCCAGTGTCACCTAGCCTATGAGTCCCAGCACAGGCCTCTAACTGTAGTGCCACCCACCCCAGCTCTCCAGATAGAGAGAGTACCTGCCACTGCTCACTCAGGAGGTGGCTAGGAGGCCCCTGCAAGGTGACAGATCTGTGTGTACACTTCCAGTCCCTTCCACAGCCTCCTCTAGACAGGCCCAGAAGCCTCTCAGCCTCAGAATGACTAAGACCAGTGGGTTTAATGTTTATGGTTACGAATGCAGGGTCTCAGAAACTCGGGGACTTTGGGCTTTCCCCTCACCTCCACAGTGTGGGAGTGGTCAGGCAGATGGGACAGAAAGCTACCTCACTCCTCAGTTGCCAGCTCTGATGTTTTCCCTAACACCCTGTGTTGTGATGCACTGGGAGGCCTGAGCCTTGGCTCTAGCATCTCTACCAGGACTATAGTGACAAACCACAGCTCCAGGTCTAAAGTCAGACCACCCAGGTTCAGACCTGACTCTACTGGATATACGATCTGGAGCGTGCTAGCCACTCGGTGTGCCTGTTTCCTCACCTGTGATGTGGGAATCCTAACACCCCCTGAGAACTGAGGTGTAATAAAATAATGCCACTTGGAAGAATATATGCCACAGGTTAAAAATTCAGTAAGTATCAGCTACTATTATTGATGTAGTACGGGGGTTTGAACTCAGGGCCTCGAGTTTGCTAGGCAAATGATCTACCACTTGAGCCATTTATTATTATTATTATTACTATTACTATTATTATTACTATTGAGACAGGGTCTCATTATGTAGCCCATTCTGGCCTGGAGTTCACAGCCCTCCTGCCCCCATTTCCTGAGTGCTGGGATTTCAGGTATACACCACCAGGCCTGCTTAGATATCTATATTAATAAGTTTTAGTTACAGGAACAAGGAGGAAAAAAAATCTCTCCTGCTGAACTAAGGAAAGGAAATAATTTATTTAAAAGGAGTTTTGATCTTTGCAGCCAGGACTCCAGAAAGATTGGAAGCAGAATTTGATCAATAAGCAGTTCAGGCTGTTCTCTGTCTTGAGTTCCTTCTGGGCCTACTTCCTCTTTCTCCTCACAGACTTTGGGCAGGACTGGACCTCCTCAGAGGACCCCAAACAAGTACATTAAGGTATTGTAATTCCAGGGTCCAGGAGAGAAATGTACAGGCTCAGGTGGGTCACATGTTCACTTCTGGTCCAATTATGTGTTAGGGTGGGACTATACAAGTCCAACATGGCAGCTGGCGGAGAAGAGGGAACTGGTCTGTAAATGGGCTAAGACCATATTGGACCTTCCTACTTTCTGTCACAAACTACTTTTGTACTCCCACCCAAAGAACATAAAGGACACTGAGGACATGTGCTCCTTGTCATTCTCCTCCAGATGATTGTATTGGCTTCAGCCAATCCCAGGACATGTCCTCTGACTGAAGAAGAAATGCACCAATCAGGTTCCCAGGGGGAATCTAAAGGAAGAAACTAGCCAAAGGGGGGGGGGGAGAATGGGGAGAGACAGAAGGAAGGATCTAGAGAGAAACTGGGGAGAGAGAGAAGGATCTAGAGAGAAACTGGGTAGACAGAAGCATCAGTGTCTGACTTCCCAGCTCCCATTTGGACTACGGGAGAAGCCAGCCTGAGTTTAGCTTTCTTGGAATCATCCCTTACAGCCAGCCTCACAACGTCCCCCACCCATGTTACTTAAATTCACTTCTTTATTTCTCCCTACACAGAGGCCACAAGCAATCCAACTTCTTCATTTCTTTCAGGGAGAGAAGAGGCAGCCTGCCTACCCCCTTGTTTCTTTCCCAAAGACCCCGTGGGCAGGGTGCAGGCAGGTGCCCAGGTGTGGGCTCAAAGCTCACAAAGAAACACATCCATTTAAGGACACTGGATGCTGGCCCACACCGGAATATTCTCCTTGTCCCAATATCACCTGACATCCATCCCCCCGGAAAGAGGGGACAGAAAGCAACCTGCCCCAAAAGGCTAGTAGAAACAACTATTCTGGAGTGTGGACACTGTGTCCCTCAGGGCAGGAGTGGAAGGTCCCCAACTGGGCAGGGAGAGGGGAGGAGTCTGTAGGTCTCAAAACTGGGCTGGCCATGACATAACATACAGCCCAAGTAGAACTTTCTGGAAAACGTTTTCCCCAGACCATCCGTCTTGGTGCTTCTCTACCTGGTTAGAAGCGACTTCCAGATCAAGGAAGACATTTCCTAAGATTAAACATCCCCTGCCAAGCTGTCTTCTGCCTCCTGCCTCCCCTCCAAAAGACCAGGTTCCAGCCTTGTCTCTCCTCTCCCAAATCAACAAAGGTTTCTTCAGATTCAGTGACGATTGTTTTGAGCTCTGACCTCTCCATAATTAAATCACACACCCTGTCTCTTCTTTCCAGCAACCACGGGCAACACTGAACCCTTAGTTCCTTATTTGTAGAAATGACAAGGTTGGACCAGGCCTGGTCTGGGGCCTGCCCTCCCCCTGCTAGCCTAGGAATGTCTGTTCCTGCCACCAGTGCGGACAGAGGATGGCAGCCGGTCTTGTTCTTTGCTCTCTGGCTATTTCCTCCACCTGTGAGGGAGGGCACACGTTCTGTCCCTGTGCAGCAGGTCTGTGTGGAATAGATTTTCACCCTTACTTGGCTGTTACTGGGGAGGCAGAACAAGTTCCTGGCTTCTGGGACAGGGGGAGTTGGCCCAGTGGCCCTGCCAGGTAACAAGTCCACAGTCTGAGCCTGGGCCCAACCCAGCCTGCACTCCCCACCCCCCTCCCTTAATAACCAGTGATCATGGTTGAAAATGCACCCAGAGTGCCAGAAAAGTGCAAAGACCCCACCACCACCACCGCCAATGACAAACAAAGTACAAAAACTAGAGTTCATTCTGACAATCTTATCTAGAAGTTTGCCATCCGTGTGTTTATCAGGAGTATAAACGAGTTTTCATTTTGGTATGTGTGTTTGATACCTATGTGTAGCTTAATGCTTTTTATATAGAAAAGGATTGGTTAGAATGACCACTGTGTTCAGGGAACACTATGTTCAGGGTATCTGTGGTTCAAAGCAGGCTCTGGCACTGGGGCTGCCTGTCAGTTACTCAACATTGGAACTGGTGGCCCCAGGATGCGGCGCGCGCACACACACACACACCTTTCTCCCTTTCTGTGTGTGTGTCAGTAGAAGACCTTGTCTTTTATCACTGATCCTTGAAAAATCTTATAGACCTTCATTGTGAAACAATGTTCACCTCACCCAGTGTTACTGAGTCCAAATGATTTTGTTTATATTATTTTTTTCCCAGGAGCTGGGAAGGAGAGGACCCACCCCCTGAATACAATACTCAACTCTTTAATTGCTCCCTTCTCTGAAGCAGGGCCTTTGCCAGATGATCCTGGGCCAAAAGGGAAAGTCCTTTTATCTTTAGGGTATTTTGGAAACAGGGATTCCACAGGGCATAGGGTGGGAAGTTTCTTCTAGAAACTTCTCTCAAATTCTACACGGGTGCTTACTTCTGTCTGGATGTCTGACATGTCACCACCTGTATAGAAGCTTAGTGGCTGAGCTGTTTCTAGTAGATGCATTTTTTTTCTTTTTCTTTCTTTCTTTTTTTTTTTGCCAGTCTTGGGGCTTGAACTCAGGACAATGTCCCTGAGCTTTTGTGCTCAAGGCTAGCGCTCTACCATTTGAGCCACAGCTTCATTTCCAGCCTTTTTGTAGTTAATCAGCGATCAGTCTCATGGACTTTACTGCTTGGGCTGGCTTGGAACCATGATCCTTAGATCTCTGCCTACTGAGTAGCTAGGGATACAGGCATGAGCCACCAGCCAGCAACTGTAATATATATATGCTTGTAATAAATATATACATACATATATATGCTTATATATATCACCGATAGATTTATTTTAGAATTAAATGACTTGCATAAATAGAAAGCCAGTCTCATCTGCTATACATAGAAAGCAATCATGAATATAGATTTCAATGCATACACAACGTGTCACTAAATACATTCTACTTGAAAATCTTTCCTGCCACAGACTTCTGGCTAGTATGGAGGAGCGCCCATGATATATTGGCTGATAGATTGAAATAAAGTTGAAACCGAGATCCTTCCCGAGCCCAGGTGTCCACGTTATGTCAGGTCGTACCTCATTGCCACCCTGTGTAAGGAGGCTGTTCTGGGAGGCTGAGCCCTCTGGGAACAGAGATGAGCCTCTGCCCTCTGCCCTGGCCACAGAACACCTCACAGAGGACATACGCTTTGCACATCTGGAGGGATGTGCAAAAATACCTTCTTGCAGGTCCTGCGCAGCACCAGGGCTGCCTGCCAGGGCTGGAACAGAACAACCCTGGGGCCAGCGGCCTCCCTGGCACCGCTGCAGGGGCCACAGGGGATCCAGTGAATCTGAGTGTGGAGGCCGGAGCTTCGCTGTTGAGCAGTTGCTGTGTCCTGGGATCTCATAGGCACACCTGGAGCAAGGGGGAAGGTCTCACTTGCTTCGCCCTCACCTGAGTCATGGAGGTGGGGAGAGGGAGGAGGAGGCTGGGCTTCTCCCTGGAGAGCAAGGTCCAGTGTCATCCATGAATCTCAGTTCTCAGCCTCCTGAGGAGCTAGGATCACAGATGTGAGCCATCAGAAGCACAGAGAAGCTCAGGGACAGAGCCCAGGCCCTGAGTTTAAGCCCCAGAACCAGAAAAAAGAAAAAAATAATAGAATTATTTTTTTATCCTCCTCCTAAGGTGCCTAATATAATAGTGAGCCATGCCAGGCACTGGTGGCTCACGCCTGTAATCCTAGCCACTCAGGAGGCTGAGATCTGAGGATCACGGTTCAAAGCCAGCCCGGGCAAGAAAGTCCATGAGACTCTTATCTCTAATTAACCACCAGAAAACCAGAAGTGGCACTGTGGCTTAAGTGGTAGACTGCTAGCCTTGAACTGAAGAGCTGAGAGACAGCACCCAGGCCCAGAGTTCAAGACCCATGACAAAATAAATAAATAATAGTGAGCCATACATTAAGAACAAGAAAAAGGAAATGGGGGCATGGCTCAAGTAGAAAAGTAGCAGCCTTGAGCAGAAAAAGCTTGCCAAAATATACAGCCCTGAGTGCAAGTCTTAGTGCTGGCACACACAAAAAATCAAAAGTTAATGACTTTTTACTTGCCTAGCATGCATGAAGCCCTAAGTTCCATTCCTCAGTACTACATAAACAGGAAAAGCTGGGGGTGACACTGTGGCTCCAGAGGTAGAGTGCTAGCCTTTGAGCAAAAGAAACTCAGGGACAGTGCCTAGGCCCTGAGTTCAGTCCCCAAAACTGGCGCACACACACACACACACACACACACACGAAAAATAATGAGCCAGGGAGCCAGCTTCAGTAGATGGAAGACTCTAATGAGCCTTGTTTAACACAATTGTTGAGGACTGTCTTGGTGTCTAAGGTCAGAGCCTGGCTGCCTGGGGATGGGGAGGGGGAGGGCAGGACGGAGAGGGGAGAAGATTGATTTGCAGCAGTGACTAAGTAGGGAGGGGAAGGTTTGCAGTGACTGACTCTCATAAACTTTTATTCTATTTAGATAAGAGAATTTAAGTTAAGACTTGTGTTTGTGTTTTCTTTAGTGGAAATATGACACTTTAAAATAATGAGGGTCAGATGGGCACTGGTGGCTCATGTCTGTAATCCTAGCTACTCAAGAGACTGATATCTGAGGATTGTGATTCAAAGACAGCCTGGGTAGGGAAGTCCATGAGACTCTTACCGCCAATAAACTACTTAGAAAAAGCTAGAAGTGGCTCTGTGGCTCAAGTGGTAGAGCACCAGCCTTGAGCAAAAGAAGGTCAGGGACAGCACCCAGGCCCTGAGTTCAAGCCCCACAACTGACCAAAACAGAAAATAAAAAAAGAATCAAGCATCAGTGACTCACACCTGTAAATCCTAGCTAGTCAGGAGGCTGAGTGCTGAGGATAATAGTTCAAAGCCAGCCTGGGAAAGAATGTCTATGAGACTCTTATCTTCAATTTACCAGCAAAAAATGTTAAAAGTAGAGGTGTGGCTCAAAAGGTAAAGCACCAGCCTTGAGTAAAAAAGTTAAAGATCAGCACCCAGACCCTGAGTTCAAGCTTCAGTACTAGTGTATGCATGTGCCATGTGTGCGCACATGCATGTGTGCATGTGTGTGCACGCATGCGCACACACACACACACACACACACACACACACACACACACACCTAGAAACCAGCAACATTTTGAAGAATTGTACTGTATCACCAATTAGGATTTATCCCAAGGATGAAAGGTTGGTTTATCATAAAACATCTATCAATGCAATATACCATAGCTAGAGAACGAAGGAGCAAAACCACACATTTACTTCAGAAAAAAAAAAAATTGAAGGTAGAACATCCTATCATGATTACAAATGCTCAGCATAGGATTTGGAGTGTAGTGACGTAGTAGAGTTCTTGCCCAGAATGCAGGAGGCCCTGGGTTTCATCCCCAGCAAGGCCAACAAAAACATTCCACAAACATGAAAGCAAAGAGGGTTTAGCTCTATCTGCTAACAGGAATGTATTTAAAACAACAACAACAACTTAGCTAACATCGTACTTCCTGAAGATTTCTACTCCTAAGATCAGAATGGCTGCTTTCTTTCCTTCTGTTCAACATACTACTGGAAGCTGCAGCCACAGCAATCAGGCAAGAAAAAGAAATAAGGCTGGGAAGGTGGCTCAGTGGTGGAGTGCTTGCCTTGCATGCAGGAGGCCCTGGGTCCGATTCTTCAGCACCACATAAGCAGAAAAAGCCTGAAGTGGTGCTGTGGCTCAAGTAGTAGAGTGCTAGTCTTGAGCTGAAGAGTTAAGGGACAGCGCCCAGGTCCGGAGTTCAGGCCCCATGACTGACAAAAAAAAAGAAAAGAAATAAGACATCAAAATTGGAAAGGAAGAAATAAAACTATATCTCAGCTAAGGACTGGTAACTCATGCCTGTGATCCTAACTACCCAGAAGGCCGAGATCTTTATGACTGAAGTTTACAACCAGTTCAGGCAGAAAAGGTCACAAGACTCCAGCTCCAATTAATCAACAAAATGCCAGAGTGGAGGCATGGCTTAAGAGGTAGAGCATCAGCTGTGAGTAAGCAAGTTGAATGAGAGTGGAAGGCCCTGAGTTCAAGCCATGATACCAGCACCACCAGCACCTCTACACTCACACAAAAAAGCCAGTATCTGTCTTCAGATGATGACATGATCTTGTGTATAGAAAGTCATAAGGAATCCAAAACAATAACTCTCAGAATAGTATTATCAGCAAAGTTACAGGATACAAAATAAATGTGAACAAAATTATATTTTTATTTTATGGATGTGTGTGTGTGTGTGTGTCTGTGTGTGTGTGTGTGTGTGTGTGTGTGTGTGTGTGTGT
>NW_012267222.1:15895912-15910799 GCF_000151885.1 Dipodomys ordii
TGTCTGTGTGTGTGTGTGTGTGTGTGTGTGTGTGTGTGTGTGTTCCAGTCCTGGGGCTTGAACTCAGGGCCTGGGCTCTGTCCCTAAACTTCTTTGGCTCAAGGTTAGTGCTCTACTACTTGAGCCACAGCACCACTTCTGGCTTTTTCTGAGTAGTTTATTGGAGAATCTCAAGAGCCTGGCACTGACGGCTCATGCCTGTAGTCTTAGCTGTTCAGGAGGCTGATATCTGAAGACTTCTGTTCAAAGCCAGCCCAAGCAGAAAAGTCTGTGAGACTCTTATCTCCAATTAACCACCAGAAAACTGGAAATGGCGCTGGGGCTCAAAGTGGTAGAGCTCTAGCCTTGAGCAAAAAGAGTTCAGGGACAGTGCTTAGGCACTGGGTTCAAGCCCCACAACCAGAAAAAACAAAAAAGAATAAATTACTGAAGAATAATTGTAAAATATCAAACATCTACTTCTATATGTTGAAATGTATCATCTTCATCTGTTTAACTTCTTGAGAAACTACAGACTTCCAGACTGTTCCATAGGGTGGCTCCATTCCACATACTCCCACGAAAGGCTAATTTCTCCACATCCTTACAGTGTGTGGTATATATTTCTAGATTATAGCCACCCAAGTGGGAGTGAAGAGTGATCTCATTGTGGTTCTTGTTTTGTGCTTTGCTGATTCCCTGGCTTGAATTCAGGGCCTGGAGCTGTTACTCAGCTTTCTTGTTCACTGCTGGTGCTCTATCACCTGAGCCAGGCCTCTAGCTCTGCTTTTTGCTAGTTATTTGGACCTCATCTCATGAACTTTTCTGCCTAGGCTAGCTTCAAACCCAGATCCTCCAGATCTTAGCCTCCTGAGTAGCTAGGATTACAGCTGGGCACCACCTAGTGCCCGGCTCCCATTGTGGTTTTGATTTGCATTTCCTTAATAGCTAATGAAGTGAAACACTTGTTTCTGTGTTTACTGCTCATTCATGGAGCTTCGGAGAAATATCCTTTGCTTAGTTTTAAAATTGGTGGTCTATCTTTTTGTTGTTGTGAGACTTTTAAAATGTATTGTGGATACTCCACCTTTGTGCTTTCCTTTCTTTTTCTTGATTTTCTTTTTGGCAGTGCTGTGGATAGAAGCCAGGGTGTCATGCTTTCTACCACAGAGCTGCATTCCCTAGCCCATGTGTCATTATCTGGACTATTGTCTTCCATTCAGTGCCTTTTTACTTTCCTGATTGTGTTCTTTGATGCACGAAATCTTTCATGTCCAACTGGTCTATTTGTTTTCCTCTAGTTTGTGCTTTTGGTGTCATATCGAACAATCTACCGCTATATCCAAGGCCTTGAATCTCCAAGATGGTTAAGCTAGTGAGTGAATGGGAGGGTGGGGGGTGGGCTGCTTCTCCGTGGGCAGGGGTGGGGGAAGGTGAAATGGATGAATATCAGGCCTGTCTAGCACTCTCCCCAGAGCTTCCCACTCAAGCCCTGAGTTGTTCAAGTTGTGTTTTTTAAAACTGCTTAGGGACCAGGTGCTGGTGATTCACGCCTATAATCTTAGCTACTTAGGAGGCTGAGATCTGAGGATCCTGGTTCAAAGCCAGCCCAGGCAGAAAAGTTCCCATGAAACTCTTTTTTTTTTTTTTTTGGTTGGTCCTGGGGCTTGAACTCTGCCCATGAGACTCTTATCTCCAATTAACTCAAGAACTGGAAATGACACTGTGGCTCAAAATGGTAGAGCACTAACATTGTAAGAAAGAGTTCATAGACAGTGCCCAGGCCCTGAGTTCAAGCCCCACAACCACCACCACCACCACCAAAAATTGCTTAGGGCAAAGCTTAGCCCAGTGGTTCATTCCTATAATCCAAGTTACTCATGAGGAGAGATCAGGAAGACGGTGGCCAGGTCAGCCCAGAAAAAAATATTTGTAAGATCCCATTTCAACAGAAATAAAACAAAATCACTCAGGTATGGTAGTGTACCCCTGTCATCCCAGCTATGCAGGAAGTCTAGATCAAGTCAAGCACAAAAGTAAAATCCTGTTAAAAAGAATAATAATGACAAAATAACAAAACCAAAAATTGCTATGGGTTTGGCTCAAATGAAAGAAGTGCCTGCCAGGCTGGGAAGGTGGCTCAGTGGTAGAGCGCTTGCCTCGCATGCCTGAGGCCCTGGGTTGGATTCCTCAGCACCACATACAGCAGAAAAAGCTGGAAGTGGTGCTGTGGCTCAAGTGGTAGAGCGCTAGCCTTGAGCTGAAGAGCTGAGGGACAGCGCCCAGGCCCAGAGTTCAGGCCCCATGAACAACAACAACAAAAAAAGTGCCTGCTAGCACGTGTGAAGCCCTGGGTTCAAACCCCAGCAGCATTAAAAAAGACAAAATGAAATGCTAGGGGCATACCCCTGGCCTCTTCTGTTGCATGCTTGCGTGGAGGTGCTTTTCCCTGACTTTGCAGACTCTTAAGCTCAGCCTTTGAATGACTGGGACAGTATCATGATGCCCTCCTCCACTACAGGAGAGTGAGGCCAGGCGGTCGGTGATGACAGTCAGGCCAGTGATGATGAATGAGACTGTCGGTGTCTAAGAGCTCCATTCAAAATACTGAGTGCAGGAGTGGTGCATGCTGGGTAGAGGGTAGACAGGCCTGCTACTTACTAGACAGTCAGCACTGGCCTCCGTTGACATCTCGGTCTTTTTGGCCTCAGTTTCCCCTTCTCCTCTGAGAGCCTGAGCCCACCACCCCCCCCTCCCTGGTCTTCCCAGAAGCTGTCTCCACTTCTGCCCGCTCCACTCTGAAGAACAAATGTCTCCACCAGGGAAAGGAAGACAGCATTTATAAGATGACCATGCTCTGCAAATGGACGTTCAGATTCAACCAAATCCCTGCCGCCATCTTCTCAGAAATGGGTGAGCTCATCCTGACACTCAAGGGAAAGAGACAGTTGAAGCCATGTTGAAAAAAGAACAGAACTGAGCTGGATGTTTCTGGTGGACTCACCTGTTCATGCCCTTTGCTCATTTATCCTGTGGCTTTCCTTGACCTTTTTTTTTTTTTGTAAGATGAGATCTACTGTCTAGTCTCATAGTCTTCACTTGCCAGCCTTGGACATTGGAAAATTCTCTTATAAATTGATCTTCCATCTAATATTGTCTATAGGTTCCATTGTTGACAAATCCTTGATGTAACTAGACACCAGTGGCTCATGCCTGTAATCCTAGCTACTCAGGATGCTGAGATCTGAAGATTGTGGTTCAAAGCCAGCCCGAGCAGGAAAGTCCATGAGACTCTTATCTCCAGTTAACCACCAGAAAACCAAAAGTAGCTTTGTGGCGCAAAGTGGTAGAACACTAGCCTTGAGCAAAAATGTTCTATATCTATTTAATCTGTCTCTATATTCTTATAAGCCTCAAACTCTTCCACTTAGTTCTTCCTTTACAAAATAGATCTTGCAGCAGGGTGTAGTGGCTCATGCCTATAAGCCTAGCTACTTGGAAGGTGAAGATCAGGATGATTGCAGTTGGAAGCTGGCCTGGGCAAAGTTAGCAAGGCCCTTGTCTAACTCAAGAAACTAGGCATAGTGGCACCTGCCTTTGACATCAGCTACACCTCAGATCATAATAGGAGGATCTCAGACTGAGGCCAGTCCCAGGAAAAAGCACAAGACAGTACCTGAAAAATAACTAAAGTGGAAAAAAAAGGTCTGGAGATATGCCTCAAGTGGCTAAAGTGGTAGAGTATCTTCCAAGCAAGTACCAGGCCCTGAATTCAAACCCCAGTGCTTTCAAAATAGAAATGTTGATTTCATTCTCTGCAGACCATTCTTCTTCCATAGACAGTTTGAATAAGCTGTGGAGGTTTTCCAGAACAAATTGTATCTGAAATTAATTTTGCTTGAAATTCTTTTTCCTTGTAGATTAATTTAAGCAACTTCCTGAAGTTATGTTGCCTTAACAGCACATACATAACAGGTGTCTTTTTTGTTGGTGGTGGTGGTTGTAGGGCTTGAACTCTGGGCCTGGGCTCTATCCCTCAGCTCTTCAGCTCCAGGCTAGTGCTCAATTGCTTTGAGCCACAGTGCCACTTCTGGTTTTCTGGTGGTTAATTGGAGATAAGAGTCTCATGGACTTTCTTGCCCAGGCTGGCTTTGAACTATGATCCTCAGATCTCAGCCTCCTGAGTAGCTAGGATTCCAGGCGTGAGCCATCAGTGCCTGGCACAGGTGTCTTTTTATGACTTCTTTTTTTTTTGGAGTCTGGTCGTAGGGCCTGAACTTTGGCTGGGCGCTGTCCTTCAGCTCTTCAGCAGCTCAAGGCTAGCGCTCTACCACTTGAGCCACGGCGCCACTTCCGGCTTTTTTCTTTTTGCTTATGTGGTGCTGAGGAATTGAGGTCTCAGGCATGCAAGGCAAGCACTCTACCACTGAGCCATCTTCCCAGCCCCCTTTTTTGACTTCTTATACATCCTTTAGTACAAGTTGAAAATTTCCATCTCAGGAATCTTTTGCATCCCTTTAATTTCTGTGTGTGTGTGTGTGTGTGTGTGTGTGTGGTGTTGGAGATTGAACCCATAGACTCACAAAACTAAGCTAGCATTCTACCATTGAACTCTGTCCTCCTCCCCTCTAGATAACTTTCATGTAAATTTTAGGATCCTCTGCTCACTCCCCACCATTATTATTTCTTTTGTTTTTTGTCAGTTGTCGGGCCTGAACTCTGGGCCTGGGCGCTGTCCCTCAGCTCTTCAGCTCAAGGCGAGCGCTCTACCACTTGAGCTACAGCGCCACTTCTGGTTTTCTGGTGGTTTATTGGAGATAGGAGTCTCATGGTCTCTCCTGCCCGGGCTGGCTTTGAATCGCGATCCTCAGATCTCAGCCTCCTGAGTAGCTAGGATTACAGGCGTGAGCCACCAGCGCCCAGCTATTTCTTTTGTGTGTATGTTAGTCTCAGAGCTTAAACTCAAGTCCTGGGTACTGTCCCTTAACTTATTTGCTCAAGGCTAGTGATGTGCCACTTAAGCCACAGCTCCACTTCTAGCTTTTTTCTTTTTCTTCTCCTCTTTCTGTCTTTCTGTCCTTCTGTCTTTCTTTCTTTGCTAATTAATTGAAAATAAGTCTCATGGACTTTCCTGCCTGAGCTAGCTTTGAACCAAGATCCTCAGTTCTCAGCCACCTGAATAACTAGGATGACAGGCATGAGCCACTGGCCCCTAATACTTGCCCCCCAAAAAAGTGAAGCTGTTTCAGGCAACAGAAGAGCTGCAGGAACAATGCCAAGCACTTATCTCTCTGAAACACTTGAGTCTGATTCCCCACCCTGTGTCCCTCGTTCCCCACCTTGCTGGTCCATGCACCTAGGAACACTCTCTTTTGCCTTGGTAAAGTCTCCCGGTCTTTCTTTGACTTGTGTGAACTTTTGGGGGCTCTCAGGCAAGCAGGCTGTCCCTCAATTTAAGTTGTCGGCTATTTCTTCATGCCTTCAGAAGCATCTGGGTGGGGAGATGGGATGTTCCTGTCAGCTCCAACCATACCGCTCACCGTCTCCTTCTGTCCCATGGAGCATGGCTGGATCACTTACCTAACGTGGCAGCTGCCAGGTTGGGGCCCATGCAGTTATGCCTCTCCCCTTGGCAATCAAATAGAATTTGTGGAGTGGTTCTGTGGGATGGCTATGTATTCTTTTCTTATCAGACTGCCACCTGGACTGAAGGTTTTCTCTTTCTTCAGGCTTTTCCTGTCATTATTCGGTTTGTTTGAGAATTCTCTCACGTCTGCACAGTGGGGAGTCTCTCAAGTTGGTGGTGTCCCTTGCCAAAGGCCTCTTTATTCTCAGAGCATGGCCTTTGTCACACAGGTGGACCCTGGGTCACCTTCTGCCCAATCCCGGAGTCTGACACCTGACCATTCATGGTCAACAGTATCTAGAAGTGAAGAGAAGAAGGTGTGAGAATGAAGTCAAGAATCCAATGTAGGTCCTACAAAAGTTCACACAAATGAGGGAAGGGTGACAGTGGAGGGGAAGGGTGACAGTAGAGGGGAGGGGTAGGCGGTGGAGGGGTGAACAGTGGAGGGGAGGGGTGAACAGTGGAGGGGAGGGTGAGAATGTTGAAGGGAGGGATGTGGTTCAAGGGGCATCGTATTCACAAATAGCTTTGTTGGACAGCCACTCCTTTGTGCAGTTACCTAAAGATAATTTTTTAAATATTGTTTTAAAAAGAAAAAATACAGGGGCTGGGAAGGTGGCTCAGTGGTAGAGCACTTGCCTTGCATGCCTGAGGCCCTGGGTTCAATTCCTCAGCACCACATAAGAAAGAAGAAAAAAGCTGGAAATGGCGCTGTGGCTCAAGTAGTAGAGCGCTAGCCTTGAGCTGAAGAGCTGAGGGACAGCGCCCAGGCCCAGAGTTCAGGCCCTACAACCGGACCCCCCCCAAAAAAAATGCAGGAAGTGGAGCTGTGGCTCAAAGTGGTAGAGAGCTATCCTTGAGCAAAACAGCTCAGGGACAGCACCCAGGCCCTGCATACAAGCCTCATGACCAACCAAAAAAAAAAAGGATGAGACAGTAAAAAGAAAAAAAAGCAACTAAAAAATAGTAGGGGGCTGGGAAGGTGGCTCAGTGGTAGAGTGCTGCTTGCCTTGCATGCATGAAGCCCCAGGTTCCATTCCTCAGCACCACATAAGCAGAAAAAAGCCAGAAGTGGAGCTGTGGCTCAAGTGGTAGAGCACTAGCCTTGAGCTGAAGAGCTGAGGGACAGCACCCAGGCCCAGAGTTCAGGCCCCACGACTGACAGGAAAAAAAAAAAGTAGAGATAATGAACTATGGGAATAAGGAATGGGAATATGAAAATAAGTCCAAACAAACAAATAAACAAAAAGATCTGGGCTGTGGGGGGTGATGGGGGAAGGGGTGGCAGGGTCAAGTTGGGGAAGGGCTCTTGGAGTAGCTGTGCCTTCCTGGCAAGCATGAAGCCCTGAATTCAAGGCCCAGTAACTCCAAAAAAGAAGAGAGGAGGAGGAGAAGGAAGGGAAGAAGAAGAGGGGAAGAGTAGGAAAGAAGGAGGAGGAAGAGGAGGAAGAGAGGTGGAGGAGGAGGAGAAGGATCTAAGATCTAAGTGCTATGAGTGCCCTTAGCATCAAAGTACGGCTGCATGTCTTCAGGGGACAGTCAGGCCATGAGCGGGACCAACTCTACCAGCTTGGGCTCCGTCTAGACTCCTCTGCCAGGCCCCTTGGCTCCCTTCCTGTCCCCTCCCCCACCCCAGGGGGCTGTTCCTCTTCAAAGACTCCCGTCTTGCTGTATGTTGTACATTCAGTATCTCGAGGACTGGACTGTTCTGGAAGGGAAGGGAAAATAAAGAAACAGAAAAATCCCCTCCCTACCCCGAAGTCCGGGGATCATCTTCCCCTTACAAGTTCTGCAAAGGTTATTACTAAAAAGGAAAAAGAAAAATCAGCTGCCCTCAAGTTGGGCTTATAATTTTCAGGACATCTTACAAGTTCTTTTTTCTATTTCTACTTTGCTGAGATATTTTTTTTAAATCAACATTACTGCTGAGTTTACCCAAAATCTCTGGAGTATGTGTATGCCCACAAGTGAGATAATTACATGACTTTGCTCCCCAGGTCTACAAAAGATTAAGGTGAAGATTGAGCGGTGCATTTTCTGACGGTTAATTCTTCTTTCTTATCTGGGCTCAACCTCATTTGGTCATGCTTTAAAAAAAATAAAATAAAATAAACATAGGCCTCAGTTAACCAATATTTTAGTTAAGAGTTTCATCTCTGTATTCATAAGTAAAATGAACCTATAATTTTCTTCTCTTGTTTTGTTTTCAATTTTGAACGTAAGATTACACTGCTTCATTAAATGAGCTAAACAATCTTCCCCCCACAATAACGCCTCCCCCCCGTCTTTTTTTCTGATTCCCTTACTTTAGAGTTGAGACTTGATTTCACAAAGATCACACAAAGACTCCAAGACATTTTCTGTCCTGAAAAAAACTTCTGGAGAGATGTCACATGCCTGAGTATTTGTCAGGACTTCAGCCATAGCCAAGCTATTGGGCCTCAGGCTGCAAATCAGGAAAGAACATTGGGGTCTCAGGTTCAAGTCCCTGCTCTGCCACAAGGGACGTGTGTGCTGGTGTCCTCTTTTGTAAGATGAACGCTCCAGCCCTGGCAGTGGGTTCCCTTGTGATTCTCAGATGTGCCAGGGGTTGGGCCTAGCTTCCAAGATGAGCATGGGTCACTCAGGAAAGCTGCATCCAGGGCTGCCCAGCCTGGGGCTGTCACCCAGCCTGGCTGAGCCACAGCCTGCTGTGGGTGAAGAGTCTGAGAGGGAGTGCTCAGTGCTCCAAGACAACAGGCAGGCTCGCAGGGACCTAGGGGAGGAGAGAATGAAGGGGAGCTACCTTTCTACCTACTGGCAAATGTGTCGAGTCTGAAGGGTTACTGTCCCCACCCCAGGGCCTTCTTGGCCCTCCAGAGACCTTATACTGGCTTCCTTCCTTCTCTCCTTCTTTCCTTCCTTCCTTCCCTCATTCCCTCCTTCCTTACTTCCTTACTTCCTTCCTTCCCTCCCTCCCCCCTTCCTTCCTTCCTTCCCATTTCCCTCCCTCCCTCTCCCCCTCTCTCTCAGGCTCTTTTCTTTCCCTCCCTCCCTATCTCTTCTCCTCCTCCCCCTTTCCTCTTCCTGAGGCTTGAACTCAGGGCCTGAGCACTGTCCCTGAGTGTTTTTGCTTAAGGCTAGTATTCCACTACTTGAGCCACGGCTCTTTCATGGTTAATCAGAGATGAGTCTCGGAGATGAGTCTCTTGGACTTTCCTGCCCAGACTAGCTTTTAATTGAGCTCCCCAATGCCTGAGTAGCTAGAATTACAGAAACAAGGATAAACTCTTTCCTTTTAAAAAAATATATCTTTAAGTAGTTGTACAAAGGGCTTTCCATTCTACAAATCAGCTTATAAACACAATGCATCTTGGGCTGGGACAGTGGCTCAGTGGTAGAGCGCTTGCCTTGCATGCATGAGGCCCTGGGTTCAATTCCTCAGCACCACATAAGCAAAAAGAAAAAAGCCAGAAGTGGCGCTGTGGCTCAAGTGGTAGAGCGCTAGCCTTGAGCTGAAGAGCTGAGGGACAGCGCCCAGGCCCAGAGTTCAGGCCCCATGACCGGACCCAAAAATAAATAAATAAATAAACACAATGCATCTGGATCAGTGCATCCCTCCATCGCTGTCCTCATCTTTTGAAGCTGCACTCATATCCTCAAGTCTCATGGTTCCATTTCACACACCCCTCCTCTCTCACAAAGTCATTCTTAACAGGACCTTCATCCTCTTCTACCCAGAACTTCCTTAATATCTGAGAGACTCTGCTCTGGACTTGGGGAAATGGCCAGTCTTCACCTATTTGTCTCTCCACTGGCCCTACCTCAACTTGGGTACCCTGCCCCAGCCCTACCCTAGTTGGGGCTCCAAGATCGCCAGGCTCCCTTCCAGCCCCATCAGTACTCCTTTGGGTATACAACCTGTAGGCTGGCCCAAGTCCCTCCTGCGTGGACATCTTCTGCCCCCTGCTGGCCAACTCGTTATAAGCACCACCAGCTCGGGCAAGCACTGGGAGGTGCACGGAGCAGGTGTGGGAGGTGGGTTCCATTGCTGCACAGACAGAGGATATCAGCAGACAGAGCTTGCCCTCATGATACCCATGTTATTGCAGGGGCCAGCAAGGAACAAATTTAGACACTGGCATGGTAAGAATTAGAGTTCAGGTATCAGCCTCAGGCACTGTTCAGTGTCTCCAGGCATCTGCAGGCTTCTGCCTGCTGCCCTTCTCATCTCCTCCAGCTATCTAAGGGCCTGTTCCATGCCTAGGACTGCTCAGCCTAATCCTAGGTGAATGCCTCAAATCACCACCAGGGGGCAGCAATGCTCCATGTCAGGCGAGCTAGCTTCTCTTTCCAGTCCAGCTTCACTGGGTGTTTGTGGGAGAATCTCAGAGAAGCAGAGAAGGGGAGAGGAGAAGCAGAGCAGAGAGGAGGAAAGGAGACCAAAAGATAATCCTAGCTGCACAGGAGGCTGAGATCTGAGAATTACGGTTCAAAGCCAGCCCACAACGGAAACTCCATGAGAGTCTTATCTCCAATAAACCAATCAAAGAGGCCAGAAATGGCACTGTGATTCAAGTGGTAGAACACTCACCTTCAGCAAAAGAAGCTCAAAGACAGCGCCCAGGCCCAGAGTTCAAGCCTTAGGACTGACACACACACACACACACACACACACACACACATACACACACACACACACAGAGTTAAAGCTGGTTCCTAGCAGGCCAAGGTGTGCATTTGTGTGTTGTAGAGAATTAGCTCCGTGCAGACCTAGGCAATAGTATTTTTGTTTACCTCCCTGTCTTTGTTTATCATCTCCTTATACATGCTTTCATTATAAACTTTTAAAACAGCTTCATCCAGCTATAATTTATATACCACAAAATTCTCTCATTTAAAGCAGACAATGCAATATTATCTAATATATTAAGAATTGTGAACCAGGCATTAGCATCTCACACTTGTAATTCTAAGAAAGAGGAAAATGAGAGTCCAGAGCCAACCTCAGGCAGCAAAGTTTGTGAGACCCTTTTTAACACATAGCTGGGTGCAGTGGCACACACCTGTCCCCACAAGCATCATGGGAGGCTGACATTTGGAGGATCACTGATCCAAGTCAGCTGTGCAGAAAAACCACATGAGACCTCATCTCTATAGCTGAATACAATGGGGGATGCCTGTCATCCCAACTAGGGTAGGTTGGATCATGGATCAGGGGTGTTCCTAGACAGGAAGTGAGGGCCTGTCTCAAAAATAACCAGTGAGGAAGAGGGCTGGGTATGTTTGTGGCTCAAGATGTAGAACACACGTCTAGTAAGCAAGAAGCCCTGAGTTCAAACCCCACAGCACAAGAAGGAGGAGGAAGAGAAGGAGGAGGAGATAAAGAAAAAGTGAAACTTATTACCATTCTCAAAAGAAACCAAGTCCTATTAGTGGCCACTCTATCCCCCCACCCCCACCCCAGGGCCTCCAACTGCTCTTTCTCCTTCCTCTTCAGCCTCAGCAGCCCCTAATCCACTTTCTGTCTCTCAAGAGTTGCCTGTTGTGAATATTTTAAAGAATCAAAGAGCAGCCAGTCTTTGTTTTTAATTTTTTATTGTTTATAAAGGTGAAGGCTACACTGGTGGCTTTCACCTGTAATCCTAGCTACTCAGGAGGTTGAGATCTGAGGATCACAGTTTAAAGCCAGCCTGGGCAGGAAAATCTATGATATGAGACTCTTCATTCCAACTAACCACCAGAAATCAGGAAGTGGTTCTGTGGATCAAGTGGTGGAGCACTAGCCTTGAGCAAAAGAGCTCAAGGACAGCACCTGGCCCTGGGTTCAAGCCCCACCCTTCCTCCCTTCCTTCCTCTCACCCCTTGCTCCATTTAGGGCTTGTCCTGAGGTGGGCACACAGCCTTGTCACATGGTGACTTTGTCATATGTGCTCCTATTGCTGTTCCTCTGTCCACTTTTTACTTTTTTTTTCTGTGCTAGGCCAGTGCTCTACCACTGAGCCATACCCTTAGGGGTAGAGCCCAAGCCTCTGCCTTAAGTCCACAACTGTTTCTTGGCCCATTTGTAGGCCCTCAATTTTTCTGTCTTTCCTATCTACCTTCTCTTAGGAAGTATGTTTAAAATGTTCCCCCATTCAATATCATGTGTGTGTGTCTGTGTGTATAATTTTGCTATAAAAGGGGACTTTTTTTGTAAGTTTGCCACTGAAATTATCTTAATCCACAAGGTGTGTTTGTGTGTCATTTTGGTGGCGGTGGTGGTTAGAGTCATTAAAATTCTTCGTCAATGTCTGGAACATCTTCTAGGCTCTTGGAATTCTCGCAGAGACAAGGGCTGAGCTCATGGCCCTGGAAAATAAACCAACCAAGCTGAGACCTGCTGCTATCTTTCCTCACCAGCCCCAGGCAATTACAGGAGCGTAGCCAGCCCCAACCTAAGCCCCAGGCATAGCCCAGCCTGGGTGCTGCAGGGGGGTGGGCAGCTCTGGTTACCAGGCCATACCATCTGGGGAGACAGAATGTGTTGATACTCATTGTTTATAGCTAACATTCACATTAAAGACCCAAATTATGAAAATGATGCTGGACACAGATTCCTGGGAAAGTGCCTGGGCCTTCCTGTAGGACCCAGGCTCCTTGGCCTGGTACAGGGACTGTGCATGGGATACCACTAGCTCCCCTTCCCCTCATTTCCTTACTGGTACTTAGAGTGCTGACAGCTTCCCCACCACCAGGCCTTTGTTCCTGCCAGAGGGCCCTCCCTACTTATTTGAAGCTGTTTCTTAGGTATTAAAAGATTGTCCAAAGTATACATATTCACTGTAGGGAAATCCAAAACTATAGGAAACACCAAAACAGGAAAATTAACATAGTAATCTCAGGCCCAGTGTAGTGGGGCAGACTTGTAATCCCAACTATACAGGAGACAAAGTGAAGAAAATTGAGATCTAAGTCTGTCTCTGGTAAACGTATGAGACACTATCAAAAGAAAAAAAGAAAGAAAGCAAGCAAAAATGACTGGGGAGGGTGTGCCTCAAGTATTAGAACACCTACCTAACAAGCACAAGGCTCTGAGTTCCAATCCTGTATTGCCAAGAAATAATTTTAAAAAGTCTCTTTGGCTGCTGGGCACTGGTGGCTCACACCTGTAATCCTAGCTACTCAGGAGGCTGAGATCTGAGGATCATGGTTCAAAGCCAGGGCAGGAAAGTCTGTGAGACTCTTATCTCCAATCAACTACCCGAAAACCAGAAGTGGTGCCATGGGTCAAAGTGGTAGAGTACTAGCTTTGAACTGAAGAGCTCAGGGACAGCACCCAGGCCCTGAGTTCAAGCCCCACAACCACCAAAAAAATTAAAAAGACTCTTTAGGCATCAACTATGTACTAGACATTACTAAGCCTCTGTTCTGTGTATGATGACCATGGAGGCAAAGTAGAGGGAGAAAAATACCAAGAAAGGCCGTGGCTATATAATGAAAGCCTGTGAACTGTCAGCCTCTTCACAAATTCAGGGCTCTTCCTTTTACCTCCTGTTGAGTCCTAAATGTACCACAGGCTACAAACTACAACTAAATTAGAATGCCAGCCAGCTCAGCTTAGAGGGAGGAGCTCTGGCCAATCAGAACTCTTGACCAAGTTGATTGGCTGAGAAACTAACATATGTCTCAATGAGAGCCAATGAGACTCCATCTGGGGACCAGGAAAAGTAAGACCTGTGTTTGTGGTGGGGTTGCTGAGAGTGGTATGTGTGCCTGGCCTCACTTTTTGAGAAGAAAGAAACAAAAACAGGCTTGCATGAAGAGATGCAGTCTTGAGTTTTTCCACGAATTGAACCCACCTCCTTGTGTCCCCAGCCCTGACGTCACAAAAAGCCTTACTAGCACCAGAAGCTTCCCCAGTCCCCTCCCCAACCAGTCACCCTGAGCCTGACCAGAGAGCACAGATGCACTCTGCTTCTTTCTCAACTTTTATCAACAGAGCCCATTGGCTAGAGGTCTGTGGGCTAGGAAGGGTCCACCCCTCAACTGCTTCAGTCTTCACATTGGCAGAGTGAGGTGGGCAGGAAGTATGAATCCTATTTTAGAGGAGGAAACTGAGGCTCGGAGAGCATCAATCTCCCACAACCACACAGTTGGCAAATGGAGAGCTACCATAACTGGTTCCCTTCTCACGTCTCACAAACGAGCCTTCAAGTATCAGGTCTGTGACTTTCAGGAACTTCTTGAGGCACCAGGAATTTTAGACTAAGGCCACTCAACAGGTCTGTGACCCTCCCCACCCCATGGCCTTTCCCTCTACACTGCTGCTATACGGAAGGATCCCCATCCAGGTGCTCTGCATCCCAACTGTATGTGGGCGATCACGGCCAGTTCCCAGTCACAAGCTGCAGTTTTTTCTCTTCTCTTCCAGCGATAGGTCTTCTCCCTCCTCAGATCCACTGCCATCTTCAGCCAGTTCAACCTTCCTTCCCTTCCAAAAGTAGTACACAAGACTTCCCAGGTCTTTCTTTCTGGCTACAGCAACTCCTAGATATCCTTCAATCCCAATTCCTCTAGGAACCTTTGTATTTCCTGAACCTGTATGTCACACCCCCTACACACTAGTTTCTTTTTCTCAGCCCAACAAAGTGATCACAATAGTCACACAACAAAGTCACAGGAAAGCAAAACACCCCCCACCACCACAAACCCTTAGGGATTTGCTGTCTTGTTTACAACAAAGGCAGTCTCTTCCTCCCTCCCTTCCACCTTCCTTCCTTTTCCTCCCGCTCTCTTTTTCTCCCCCTCCCTCTCTTCCTCTACCTTTCCTCCTCCTCCTCCTCCTCCTCCTCCTCCTCCTCCTCCTCCTCCTCTTCTTCTTCTTCTTCTTCTTCTTCTTCTTCTTCTTCTTCTTCTTCTTCTTCTTCTTCTTCTTCTTCTCTGTGTGAAACAGTATTGCTGTGTAGCCCAGGATGTCAATCCTCTTGTCTCTGCTTCCTGATGGCTAGGATTACAGGCCTGCACCACTATGCCTGACTACAGAAAATCTCTGTCTACCACACCTACCTGCATGCACAACAGGATGCAATTGTACACATCACACTCCAAACAAACACACAGACATATTTCTTCAGAACTGCACCTACTCAACACACGTGTAGCGACAGGTTCTCTCCTGGACATACTAGTGCATGCCTGGACTTCTCTTTGCTTCCCTCCCACTTTCTCTCCTTGTTTCTCTGACACTCACACACGAATATAGTCAGCCTGTTTCCTCCACACATAAACATGCAGGCATGAGGAATCTATCCCCTCTTCTGT
>NW_012267222.1:15911708-15954597 GCF_000151885.1 Dipodomys ordii
TCCGCGGCCGCCCCGGGTGGCCGGTTCGGCTTGGGGGGGAGTTGGTGCGGCCTGGGTCGGGGTGTCGGGAGCCCCCAAGCCTGGCGGCTCGGCCCGGCTGGGTCTGCGCGGCGGCTGCTTCTGAGGCGTCGGGGACCAGCTGGACCCGAGCGTCCCGGGGTCGGGCTGGGGTTCGGTTCGGGGCGTGGTGGGCTGATGGCGCCGCGGCCCGGGGGGTGGGGGTGGCGGCCGGAGACCTGGGCTCGCGTGGAGCTCCCGTCCTAGCCCCCCCCCCCGTCCCCTCCGCATCTTCTAGCACTCGTCCCCGGAAAGGGGGGGGGCTCGTCAAGGGGACAGCTCACCCCCGTGTGTGTGTGCGGGGGGGGGGTCTCAGGCCGGCCTCGAACTGGTCATCTTCCTGCCTCCACTTTTCAAGCGGGGGGGATCACAGGCGGGGCGGGGCGGGGCGGCTTGAGCTGAGGCCTTGGGTCACCTTTGCCTGGTGATAGCCTTTCCATCACACGGTCTGGGCCACCTGCTTTTCTTTGGCTTCTTTCCTCCCAGACAAGATTCTCTCCCCTAGTCAGGTTCTTGCGCCCAGTGAGCTGGGTACAGAACACCACTCAGGGCCTGCGGAGAGCATGTGACAGGGATGGACGCTGCCAGTCCAGGGATGCGGCCAACCCCACGTCTCTGTGATGCTACTGCCAAACTGGAAAGCTCTGCCTCCACCGGGCAGGATGGGACCCTCCAAGAAGAGAGTCCCAGCGCCTCCTCAGGACCCAGAGTCAGATTCGCCTTACATCCTCCTTCCTCCGCTCCTCCCCCTCCCCACACACTACCTGCCTGCAGAGTGTCCAGGCTTAATTCTACACCCAAGACAGTGGAGGCTATTTTAGACCCCATGTACCTCCTGGGTGAGAGCCCCCTCACCACCCCCCCAGACTGCTCTTCTTAGACAGGTTCACTTAAACCTGTGGACTAGCACTTGGTCACTTTTCAGATGTGAATAATTCAGATAGGAAGACTTTGAGACCATATCATCCTCTCTGGAAGCTTATCCTGACCCAAGTTACTTAGAAAAGAGACTTTTTTTTCTCCTTAAAAAAAAATCAGTCTGTCATCAGTGGCTCATATCTGTAATCCTAGCTACTCAGGAGGCTGAGATCTGAGGATCGCAGTTCAAAGCCAGCCCTGGCAGGAAAGTCCATGAGACTCTTATCTCCAATAAACCACCAAAAAACTGGAAGTGGCGCTGTGGCTCAAGTGGTAGAGGGCTAGCCTTGAGCTGAAGAGCTGAGGGACACTGTCCAGGCCCAGAGATCAAGCCCCACAAACAACAACAAAAAATCATCATAGAGAGGTTGGGGAAGAGCACTTGAGTTCAGCCCTCAGCTATGCAAAAACAAAAACCACCATAGGGCTGAGCATGGTGGTATATATGCCTGTAATTCCAGTACTTAGGAAGTAGAGGTATAAGAGTTTAAGGACAAACTGTCTCAGAGAGAGAGAGAGAGAGAGAGAGAGAATATGATAGGGGCATATCACCATTTGAGAGATTCCATCCTACCTTGGTGATACTTTACAGGGCCTTATCCCTGAGAAGTCTCCCCCCCTGCCCCCCCCCCCAATATAGCAGGAAGACCTCAGACTTTGTCCTCTAGCTGCAGATGCCATCTCAGCTTCTCCACTCCCCCCCCCCCTTGCTCAATTGCACCAGCACCCCTGAGTGGCACTTCCTTATCAATCAGATGGGACATTAAGTCTTATCTCCTGGGACTGGGTGAGGATTGGTTGACATAAACCTAGTGAGAGTCTTTTATTTGATGACTGTTTAGTTTCCTTTCTTTGACAACCTAAGCCCCAGGTTGGGAAGTTCTGGTCAGGAGGAAGGTTTGTATATATTAAGTGGTGGGGAGAAGAAAGCCAGGGTATTTAGGCAGCATTTCATTTAACAGAGATTTATTGAATGATCCCTATGCAAGGAAAGAAAACATAAACATAAACTCCATTGTTGGAAGTCATAAATGCTACGTTGGTCCCGTTGACTGGTAGCCTGTCCTTAGGAGAGCTGGAGACACTATGCCGGGTGTGGGCTGGTGAAGAAAGCATCATATAGCACTTTGCATCTGCATTGGGAAAAATAAAAAGTCCTTGTGTGACATAAGACTAGGAATGGGAGCACACGGGAGAAAATTCTTTGACAGGCAGAATGGGGTTGGCTTGGCACGGGGTATGAGGAAACAGGAGGGTAGAGAGCCCAGGTGCTGGGAAATTGCCAGGGCCAGGGGGCAAACGGCAGTAGCAAGCCACTGTGGCTTGTTGACTTGGTTTCGTGTGGGTGGGGTAGAGACCAGGGGCCGGCCCAGCTGCCTTGGCCCTTGTCATTTTGGTTTCCTCTCAACATGGTCTTTGTGCCGGCATTCCTGGGGTGGGGTGATTTAAGACTGCTGAAATGTTTATTCTTGCTCTGCTGGGCTTTAAACAAATCTAGCATCTCCTGTCCCTTAGTGAGCCAAGTTCCCCCTTGCAACACCCCCCTCCAATCTTATTGGAGGCTCCTTTTTTTTTCAGATGTATGAGATGTTTCTACCTAGATCTCTAACCCCTTGGTGGGAAGTTGATGCTATTCTTAAAGGCTTCTCAAAGACCCCAACCCAGCCTGTGGGATGAGGATTCCCTGGATGCTTTTTATATCCCCCTGTCTCTGTCTTCAAACCACCCAAGAGGCAGGCACGGGAGGAGTTGTCCAGGGTCCCAGAGCAAGACAGCTCCATAGCAGGCTGGCCTTCTTGGTCTTTGTAGGGTTAACCAAGCATACTGGCTGGGGTGAAGGGGGAGACACAGCCCAGCTTCCCCCTCTGCCCTGCCATGTCTTGAGAATGTTCCTTCACATTCCAAGCTGGGGGGGGGCAGGGGCTGAGTTAAATGTGCAGCTGGGAGATGGGGATTTTCTTGGTTAGAGAGTGTTGAGGATGAGATGCAGGGTCTGAGCTTGAATGCTGATGGACCACAGACTTGCTGGGTACGCTGGTCTCAGACATCCCCTCCTCTGCTTCTAGGGAAAATGTGAGGATACAAAAAGGACCAAGTGTTTAGAACATGTCACTGTTGCCAGTGAAGATAAGGACTGGCCACACCCAGCCATGTTCTACTGCCCACCCCCACCCCCACCCCCAGCTACTAAGAATGGGGTTCCTTCCCTGGTAACTGCTTATTCATGTTTCCTTGCATTGCTACAGTTCTTGGTGAAAGAGGATGTTGTTACCTTTTGTGAATGAATAAGTACAATGTTTCTCAACACAGAATGGCAGAGAGAGGCCCTGGGAGGAGACAGATTGGTACCTCTGCAGCAGAAGTTCAAGGGGGCCATTGCTGGGACATGCCAAGCATGGTGAAGGCCACCCTTTGGTGGTTAGAGAAGGGGAGATATCAGCAATAGCATACAACTGTCCATGTTCTGTTGTTATCTCACTTGCCCTGCTCAGCAACCAGGCCATTTATTGCCTTTTCACCCAACCAGTCTGCCTGGGGTAGCTCAAAGCCAGAGACTAGGATCAGTGTCTCTCTGCCACCACAGATGAGGGCAGGAAATGATAAGTGCAGTTCCTGTTACCGTGGAAATGTGAAGGGTGCCCAGCCTCTCAGGCTCCCTGGTCTTGGATCAGAAGTGACCCCCCCCCGCCCCGAGATATGGCCAGAGGGACATCTGGGCAGGAGGAAACACTGTCTGCAAGGTGACCAGAGCCAGGTGCATTTGGGCGGGACTTGGGGGTCCATCCTAAGAGCACTGAGATGCCACTGAGGGGTTTAGGGAGAGGGTAGTCACATGGCCATGCCATATCAGCATTGGGAGAAGACCACACAGGCTCCCCATGGTGGAGAAGGGTGAGGAGACTGGTGGCTGCCAGAGCTGGCCTTGGGAGAGATGCAAGTGGTCTGGGCACCGTGTCCCACCCCTCCCACCACCAAACTGCCCCCAGTGGGATGTGAAGTCAGGAAGGGAGGCTGTGGCCAGAGAGAGGTCCCAGAGCAGGCAGTTCTCTATCTCCCTGAGGCCTTTTAGACAAGTAATCAGTCTCCTGGCCTCAAGGATCTGTGATCTAGAGGACCAGAGAGAGGACAGAGCCCCTGAATGGCTTGAAACAAGGTAGCAAATGACTCCTGCCAACCTAGGTGAGGGTGGGGGAGCGTGTCTCCAGTCACCCCAGCCACAGGCATGTGCCAGCGGAAATTCCTGGGGGAGGCCGCAGCTGTACTCCGTGGACTGCTTCCTTGGATGCCATCGTTCAAGTGCATCATTCAGTCATTCATTTGTTCATATTAAAATGAGGCCAGATGGGAAGACTGAAGATGGCTCCCTTTCCCCACAGGGCTTCTGGGGGGTCCAGAGGGGTGGATAGACAGAGGAGTTATTCTGAAGAACATTTCATTCGCTGAGGGAGGGTCCCCCATCAGGCCCAGGGGACTGGCCAGGCATGGTGTCCAGACGGGGAGCCCTTGGTCCTTCTTCTTGCCCGCAGTCTTCTGTCTTCGCATTCCCCCAACTTAGGCGTAAAAGCCCCTTTGGGATTTGGGACTGTCATCTCTTCGTTCCTCAAGATGCTGGCTTGAGCCCTGAGATGCCACTGAATTCAGCAGAAACTCCACCTTCCTGGGAAAAGCCCCTGGGGACAGAGATGGGTCACAGCTAGTGGTGTGGGTATCTTGGGGCTGAATGCTAGCCTGGCTGAAAAGCTGATTATTTGCCTGTCACCTTTGCATTCCCTGCCCCTCCCCTTTTATCACTGACTGATCTTGGATCCCACGGCTCATTAGTAGCAGAGGTAGGACTTGAATCCAGGCCTGAAGACTCCCAGACCCCCAGCTCCTTGGTTCAGATAACAGATCCCTTGCTGCCTGCCCTTGTACAGCCCCCCATCTCCCACATTGGGGGTACCCCAGCTTTCTGACCACATGCCCCTGGCCCAGAAGCCACCTGGCCTCTTCTTGGTCCACCTCATCTATGGACCTCCTGGCTGGCACGGTCCTTTGCCTCTTTGGCAGGGGAGCTGGAGAGCGGTGGGGCCCACTGCCAGGACTCAGGTTACAGTGTAAACACAGTCATGTCAATATTTACCTCTGTGGGAAGCAGCACCACCCCCCCTCCCCCGCCCCCTCCCTGCCTGCTCTCCCAGATGGAGGCCTGCCCCACAGAGGCCTGCCGGTGGCCCAGCTGTGCTCTAGGGCTGCTCTTTGAAAGCAAAGCCAAGGGTGTAAAGAGGCCTGGCTTCCAACTTGAGCCCTCCAAGAGCCTTTCTCAAGTCCCTGAACAAGCTGCCCTTCCTTCCCACCCAGAAAAATGACATGAGTGAAACAGAACAGATCAGGATCCGTTTTCAGTTTGTAGCAGCCTTGGCACCTGCTTTCCCCCCTCCCCCCCACCTCGTAGCCCCCTAGAAGCCCCCTCCTCTGGGGGTGCTCCCCTTCCTGATTTGGAGGCTCTCTGCCAGGAGGTCACAGCCCCGGACCCGCTCTGCAAAAAATCTGGCACTGGGTGAGGATGGAAGCCGGGCACGGAGGTAGCTGTTATTCCAAATAAACATTTTATGATTCTCCGAATCCAGACACTGGTTGCGTCACTGGGAACTGGAGCCAAGGGTGGGGACTCTAACCTCCAGCCCTCCGGGTACTCTGGGGCACTGGCCAGGGACTCTGAGGGGAGCCCAGAGCTTGAAAAGAACCCAAGGCTAATGCCACCCCCACCCAGCTTCCCAGCCTTTAGAGTTGCTGGTTATTGGGCGGAGGTCCAGGGCAGAAATGACCTCAGAGGTGTGCAGAGAAGGGTGGATGGGGTGGAGGCGGCCCATGGGGGTGGAAAAGGTTCATTCTCTAGGCAGCTCTTTCTCAAAAGCACCCGTGAGCTGTCCCAAGTCTGGAGGGGAGGGGCAGGGGCCAAGGCCCGGCAAGCAGGATGGGCAGGGCAGAGCAGGGTAGGAAGGACTGGAGACAAGTGGGCCCCCGGTTCAAGCCTGGCTGCTGTCACTTTATGCTGTGTTCCGGGGACCATGGTGTCCCCTCTTGCCTCTGACATGGAGCAGTTAGAATTGTTTCCTCATATTCTATTCAAAAGATCTGGGCTCTGTGCTGCAAGTTTGGGGCTTGGGGGAGGTCAGCTGACCTGGGGTGGGGGAGGAACTCATCCTGACTGGGGTGACACGTGTACATTCCTGGAGGGATGTACACGGTGGGGTGTAGGTATGTAGAGTTAAGGTGCCCGCATCTTCTGCAGCCTCATTTTACACACATGCCCACCCTGTATGAAAACACCAGCCACCTCCTCAGTTCCCACGTGCCCTTCCATCCATCCCTGCCTGTGGACAGCTGCTGTGTGCTTCCTGTCCCACCCACCAACCTGGATTTGAACTCCCTTTGGAGTGTCCCAGAGTCCACCTGTGCCATAGTGTGTTCCTTTGGAGGCTGCTTGTGTCACAATGGGCGTCTTTCTTCTGTGTGTGTGTGTGTGTGTGTGTGCGCGCTCGCCACCAGATCCTTCAAGCAGGCATTCCATTTCAGAGCTCACTGCTCTCCTTCCTGCCCAAGGCCTTGCCTACAGCAGACTCTGGGCATCCCAGGCCCCTCTCTGTCTTTTGTCTCAGCTCTATTCTAGCCCTGCCCCTGCCCTCAGGGCCTGGCAGCCCTCTGCTACATTCCAGGCCCTGGGCCTCTGCTGTACCTGGGAAGCAGCAGGGCTTGATGGGCCAAATGTGCATTCAGGCCGGCCTGTGAGGCTCACACCTGTCATCCTAGCTACTCAGGAGGCTGAGATCTGAGGATTGCGGTTCAAAACCAGCCTAGGCAAGGAAAGTCTGTGAGACTCTTATCTCCAATAAACCACCAGAAAACCAGAAATGACATCATGGCCCAAATGGTAGAGTGCTTGCTTAGGGCTGAAGAGCAAGGGACCATGCCCAGGCCCAGAGTTCAAGCTCCATGACCGACAAAAAGAAAACAAACCCTACATCAGGCTGTGCCTGGAGATTCTCCCCCAAGTGACCACACTCCTGCCCCCTCCCACAGGGCACAGAATCGACCTCTGATTGGCTGTGTGACCTAGGCTGGTCCCTTCTCTTGGAAGACCCTCAATTTCTTCTATAAAACATCAGGTTGATTATGCTGCCCCTCCCCACTGGTTTCTGGTGGTCTCTGTCATTTGGGCACCATCAGTTCCTATTGATCTGGGCTTCTCTGTCTCCTTGACTGAGCCTGGCTTTTCATGAGCCCCCGCTATCCCCTACCTCATAGGAGGACCCCAGGAACATGGATGGACCAATCAATACCTTCCTAAAGTCCGGTCAGTCCTCCCCCCTGGGAGCCCCACCCTCAGAGGCTTGGCAGAGACCACGTTGGTGTCAGGTCACCCTAGGCCTGACTCCTGCCATTCCCTGGCTCTGTGATTTGGGGCAGTTACACTCACTACCTGCCTCAGCTCCAGCATCCTTACCTACAGGGTGGTAAGGACCTACGGCCTCATCCATTTCACAAGCCAAAAAGACAAGAAGTGAAGGCATGGTTTAAGTGGTAGAGCACCAACTTGGAGTGAAAAGGCCAAGTAAGAGTGCAAGGCCCTGAGTTCAAGCCCCAATACTGGAATTCACACACACACACACACACACACACACACACACACACACACACACACGAGCCAAAAAGATGGAACAGCCTACCTAATTCCTGCCTTAAAGAGCTCTGTTTTAGGGGAGGAAACTGGAGACCAACTGGTCAGAAACATCATCACAGAGAGAAGGAACGGAAATGAAAACTGAGCAACAAGGGGGAAAGTGGCTATGTTGGGGAGAGGCCCTGGATGGAGGCCAAGATAGGAGGTTGCCTCAAAGGTTGGGAGCTGAAGGTGGGGGAGGACGCAGCTGGGCAAAGATGAGGGAGAGAAGCGTTCTCAGGAAAGAGACCAGCAAGTGCAAAGGGCCTGAGACAGGAACAGGGAACTTGGTGTGTTGATGGGTTCACACGCGGGGGAAGCAGGGAAAGGTGAGTGTGGAGGGACCAGATCATATGGGGCCTTGTCAGGTGGTGGTGAGGGAAGTTGACATTTCATAGCGAAAGTGAAGGGGAGGCACTGGAGCGCTCTGGCAGGAGCTCTGTGTGTGTGTGTGTGTGTGTGTGTGTGTGTGTGTGTGTATGTGTAGGCAGGGGGGAGGTGGGGGGGCAGCACGTTTGGTTTGCTGGAGATGGTCGCTGGCTGCTGTGGGGAGGATAGCCTGTAGCGGGCAGGAGGCAGGCAGGGAGGCCAGTGATTGGTGAGCCAGGCCTTGTGTCCCAAGGGAGAGGAAGTTTCTGGGTATCAGGGCTCTGGGGTTTTAGCTATATAGGGGATCCAAGGGAAGCAGGCCACTCCCTTCACAGAAGCTTGTAGATATTCCTGGCTGCAGGTTATGGGCACAGAAAAGTTTCCTCTGAGACCATACAGATGGGCCTCAGACTCAGCCTGGGGATTCTGCCTAAGTAACCACATTCCCACCCTCACCCACAGGGCCCCCGCCCCTCCCCCACCCCAGACGGAGCCTCCTCCCTCCTCCTCTTCCTTCTACAGGAGCAGTGACCTGGCCATAAAGGACAACCACCGCCCACCCCCACCCCACCCCCAGGCCTGGGTCCTAGGACCACAGCTCTCAGGGCTGGCCTCTAGGCAGTCCTGTGGCTTTGTGGTTTCTGGATGTCTTAGGCCAGTCATTTCTTGCCCCAGAGTGGCCACTGGGCCTCCCACTGGGTTTCCTGGAACTGTGAGTGAAGTGGAAGAAGGAGGGGAGGTCAGAGTAGAAGTGAGGTTTGAGTGTCTTCTACACCATCTTCCTCTTGAGGAGGCGAAGAGAAGAAGTGACAGCTTCCCTGGTGATGGCAAATAGGACAGGAAAAGGTAGGCTTCAAGCTGGTTTGGCTGAACCCTGTTGTTTCCATAGCTATTCCTCAAAGCTTTCTTGATCATTCTGTGTCCCCTTGTACATTTCTGAAGCCCCTTTGCTCTGTGTCCCCACATGCTTTCTCAGACTGAAATTCCCCCCCTTTTCTTACCTTCCCACCCACAAACAGATCAAGAAGAGCTGGAGTTCCAGCTGTGTGTTTTGGCACCTGTCATTTGAGCTACCAGGAGACATAGGTAGGAGGCACAGGCGGACAGTGATGGGGACAGTGACAAGTTCCCACCACCGCAGCGGTGGGGAGAGTGTATTGCCCTTTTAAACAGGAATGAGGCAGCCCCAAGAGGAGGAGCCACAAGTCCAAAGTCCCACTGGGCCAGGGAGATTGGAGCCTCAGTCTGTTTAGGTCTGTCCACCCTTAGGCAGAGTCCTGGGTTATGATATGCCTCGCCTTGGTGCTGACAGCTTTGCTTGTACCAGGGCCCCCTGGGAACTGCAGGACCACGTGATATGTCCAGGTGCGTAGATGCACAGGGGAACTAGGGAGGATGCCAGCCACAGAGGTGGGTTTCTCTGCTCTCATCCCACACATCCTGATCCAGTAAGTTTGGAGCCAAGTCCAGGATCTAGCCCTCCTTAACAGAGTCCCTGATACTGACCCTCCTGGGCCACAGAGTGCATGGATGGTCCTGATTGTCATTTCAGACACCAGAGCCTCACCTGGTGGGGGAAAACTAATGCAGAGGAGTCAGGGAGTCTTGGAAGAGATTTCTACCAGTCATAGTGAAGACATTCAGAACCGGTGTGTCTAAAGCATTAATGTAATCCTCAGATTAAACAGGCTCAGAGAGGCTAGGCAATTTGCCAGAAGCTAAACAGCTATGGTGCCAGAGCTGAGATTAGAACCCAGATCGCCAAGCTGCCAAGGCCATGTTCTGGCTGACACCCCATTGCCTCTTGCACACCTCCCACACAGGGCCTCTGTCACCAGGGCTGCGATGGTGACAATGACTGCTATTTATTGAGCACCTGGTGTGCCAGACACAAGTTAGAGTGGTGACCAAATAGACATGGCCTTAGATAATTGCACAGATCTATAAACATGTACAGGGTGCTGTGTGAAGCTCCATCACAGGAGCCACTCCCGGCAGAGAGCCTGGCTGGGGGAGAAGGTGCTGAGGAAGAAGCATTTAAGGAAAGAGTTCAGGGCTGGGAAGGTGACTCAGTGGTAGAGTGCTTGCCTTGTATGCATGAGGCCCTGGGTTTGATTCCTCAGCACCACATAAGCAGAAAAACCCAGAAGTGGTGCTGTGGCTCAAGTGGTAGAGCGCTAGCCTTGAGCTGAAGAGCTGAAGGACAGTGCCCAGGCCCAGAGTTCAGGCCCCACCACCGGCAAAAAAAAAAAGAAGAAGAAGAAAGAGTTCAGAGCTGGGAAGGTGGCTCAGTGGTAGAGTGCTTGCCTTACATGTATGAGGCCCTGGGTTCGATTCCTCAGCACCACAGAAAAGGCCAGAAGTGGTGCTGTGGCTCAAGTGGTAGAGCACTAGCCTTGAGTTGAAGAGCTGAGGGACAGTGCCCAGGTCCAGATTTCAAGATCCGTGATCGACTAAAAAAAAAAAAAAAAAGTTCAGAAGGACAACATAAGGAAGAGATGGGGAAGTGGAAAAAAAAGAGGACTCTAAGCCAGAAAGCATGAGCATATGCAAAGGCCCTGGGGTAGGGGACTTATATAATATGTTTCATATAGCAAGAGTGGAGTTTAAGAGTAAGAGTGAGGGCTGGGAAGGTGGCTCAGTGGTAGAGTGCTTGCCTTGCATGCATGAGGCCCTGGGTTCAATTCCTCAGCACCACATAAGCAGAAAAGGCTGGAAATGGTGCTGTGGCTCAAGTGGTAGAGCACTAACCTTGAGTTGAATTGCTGAGGAACAGCGCCCAGGCCCAGAGTTCAGGCCCCACGACCACCACCACCACCAACAACAACAACAAAAATAGTGAGAGTGACCCAAGGTGACCCTGAAAGGTAGTCAAGGCTTGGGCCCTGCAGGACCATACCAGTCAGGTAAGAGATTTTCTGTCCCCAGAGCAGTGGTGAGCCATGGTGTGGGTGTCTGTGTTTTTCTAAATCTTATCCTATTTTCTTTATTCCCTTATACCAGAGCCATTCTTTATATTCTTCCATACCAAAGGGCCCCGTTTCAGTCCTCAAAGTAAGAAAGCAGAAATGAGCCAGGGCGGAAGGGCTGAGAACAGGGAGTTGCAGGATCTAACTTGCCTTCTGTGAGGTTCATTCCGCTCCTGGGTGGAGATGGGTTTGGGGCAGGGACAGGCATGGAGTCAGAGGCTGATGGTGGCCAAGCCACAAGATGGTAGGGAGGTGACAAGTGACAGGGCCTGGTGATGGATGGAGGTGGGCTGAGGTCCAGTGCATTGCCTTGACAGGTGACAGCAGAGCCCAGGGGGACTGTGTGTCCAGTGCTATGCAGCTAGTCCAGCAAAGCCCAGATGCAGAGCAGAAGCTCTTGCCCAGAATCTTCCAGCAAAACCCTGACTCTGATCCAGATTGCTGGCAGCTGCTTTTGCCACAGACACCCCACTCCCCACCCCAGCCCCCTGCAGAGTCTGGGACTTCCAGGGAATGGGGGATTGGGAAAGACAGAGATTCTGTCTTTGAAGCAGCTGATGGGGGAGGGACAGCGCTCTGACCTCCAAATTCCTTCCTTATGACCTTTGTGACCCTAGAGAGACCTGTCCCTCCCCCCTCCCCTCAGTGGGCTTTGATGGAGATCCACTGGAGTGGGGCTCTGGACTGGGGCACTGTGTTCAAAGAGCCCCTCCCTGGAGTGCAAGGATGGGCTGTCCATGATCTGTAGGGGCAGAGAGTCTGGGCCCTGCCTGGCCCGCTTCCTGAACAATGGGGTTTTCAGAAGCAAGGAGGCCCTCGTCCAGAGATCTTGATGGCCAGCCCCTGCTGATGTCCTTTTTCTCCCCTGGTTAGCTCTGTGTGGCCACCTGGGTCTCTGGGTCTCTGCTCTGACCCTGTGCTGCTCTGCAGCCTGCCCCACCTCCTCCTGGCCTTAGGCTCCACCGTCCCTCCTGCAAGGAGCTCAGCCCCTGGGAACTGCACCTGAGCATCCATTTTCCAAGATCCAGATGGTCTCTCTGGGGTCCAGGTTCTAGAGACTCCCACTGCCCCCCAAACCCCAGGCCCCTTCGCTGAGAATCACCCCAAACTCTGGATCTAGGCCTAATTCCTCTCTGGGGATGGGGTCCCCTGCTTGCTGATAGACTTAAGAAATGTGCTTGCTCCTGCCCACCTCCTGCCAGAACCTCCCCAGCCTCCCCCGCACCCAGAGTATTTTTGCTCAGGAAGCTTCAGCTGTGTGGCAAGCTGCCTGGGAGCGGCTATTGTTGGCTGAGGATTTGGGGTGGCGGAAATGAGACTGAAGGTGGGGAGAGCACCGTAGACCTCAGACTCAGCCCCCTGGTCCCCGCATCCCATCATAAGGCAAGTTTAGGACAAGCCAGAGAAATTGCCCTTCCTAGAAAGGGGACAGAGAGAGCGGGATAGGGGGTGAGATCAATGGAAAAATATTGTAAAAATGTATGAAGTACAAGAAGGAAAGAGAGAAAGAAAAAGCCCTTCCCAGCCATCATGGTGGTTCAAGCCCATGATCCTAGCTACATGGGGAGCAGATGTGGGTCATGAAAGTTTGAGGCCAGTCCAAGCATAAAAGTTCATGAGACTCTGTTTTACTCTATGCCTGGATGGGTTGCTCCAGCCTGTCATCCCAGCTTCCAGAGAAGCACAATGGCTGGGCATGTTGGCACAGGCCTGTCAATCACTGGTGACATAGGGAACACAAATAGGAGGATAACAGTCCAGGCGTCCAGGTCCCCCTCTCCTTCCAGTTCCTACCTTCAAGGTTACTTTCAAAGTAACCAATGCAGGGCTGGGAATGTGGCTCAGTGGTAGAATGCTTGCCTACCATGCATGAAGCTTTGGGTTCGATTCCTCAGTACCACATAAAAGTCTGGGAGTGATGCTGTGGCTCAAGTGGTAGAGTGCTAGCCTTGAGCAAAAGAAGCTCAGGGACAGTTCCCAGGCCCTGAGTTCAAGCCCCATGACTGGCAAAAAAAAAAAAAATATATATATATGTAACCAATACAAAAGGGGGCTGGAGTCATGGATCCAGAGGTGGAACACCTGCCTAGCAAGCATCAGGCTCTGAGTTCCCCAGTATCAAAAGAAAAAGGTATGAGGATCATCATCCCATGGGAACTCAGTAGATTTAGTGAGCCATGATGGAAGTGCTGGGGGCCCTGGGAAGATGCCAGAGCATCCTTGAGCCTTACCTGACACCTGTGGCTCTACATAACTCCCGACTACACTGCCCATGGCCTCTCTGACCCATTACAGTAAACACATTGACTCATCCATACTGAGCTGACGTAGGTCTTCCTGGGTCCCCTCCCCCTGCTTTTTGTGCTGGTAGTGGTTCTTGAACTCAGGGCTCAGGCCTGAATTTAGCTTTTTAACCCAAGGCTGGCACTCTACCACTTGAGTGCCAGCTCCACTTGCAGCTTTTTGCTTGTTTGTTTGTTTGTTTTGGTGCCAATCCTGGAGCTGGTCCTGGGATTTTAACTCAGGGCCTGGGCACTTATCACTGAGATTTTTTTGCTCAAGGCTAGCTCTCTATCACTTGAAGCACAGCTCCACTTCTGACTTTTTTGGTGGCTAATTGGAAATAAGGTAGACTTTACTATGTGGGCTGTCTTTGAACTGTGATCCTCAGATCTTGAGTAGCTAGGATTAACTGGCAGGAATCACTGGTTCTTTACCCCCATCTATTTTTTTTTTGCTTTTCCTGCTTGTCCTGAGGCTCAAACTCAGGGCCTGGGCACTGTCCCTGAGCTTTTTTTTTCTCAAGGCTAGCACTCTACCACTTGAGCCACAGCTTTACTTCTGGCCTTTCTGGTGGTTAATTGGAAATAAGAGTCTCACAGACTTTCCTGCCTGGGCTGGATTTGAATGGCAATCCTCAGGTCTTAGTCTCCTGTGTAGATAGGATGTCAGGCGTGAACCACCGTTGCCTGGCATTTGGGAAAAAAAAAATATATATATATATATATATATATATATATATATATATATAAGATCTATGTTGCCCAGGCTGGTTTTAAACTCCTGGACTCCTGTGGTTCTCCTGCCTCAGCCTCCTGAGTAGCTGGGACTACACAGGCACATTGCCACCACACTGGCTTGTGTTCCTTCCCTTTAATAGATGTGAAAGCTGAAGCTTGGTTAAAGCGAGAGGCCCCACCAAGTCCCTGCAGCCGTGACATGGTAGAGCCAGGATTGCTCTGAACTCAGAAGCTGTTCCTCTGTCTGTTGTGGGCCTTGGGGGGCATCTGCCTTCAAGGCTTGAGGGGGTTTTGCTGGGGTTCAGGGAGGCCCTGTGAGCTAAGGGAGGAGGTCTGCCAGGGAGGGTGGGTTGCAGTGGGAACCATCCACCTCCAGGTTGCTCTGGAGGGGAGTAAGGGGTGCCTTTGGGGTGCTAGTTCTGAAAGGAATAAGGAGGTGACACTCACACCATTCCCTAGGGACTGTTTTCCCATGGGGACATAGAGGGGCTGGGAGGGCAGACCCCCTTCCCTCCTGCACCTTCCACCAGCCTCAAGCTCATGTTCAGGAGAAGGCCAGGGGAGGGAGCCACCCACCCTTCACCCTGCAGGGCCAAAGTGGGGAAGGAACCAGTGAAGCAGGCCCATTCCTTGCTCACCGGGGACACTCTTCTAGGGGCCCCCGCGAGGGTTAAGAAGACACGGAATTCAGTACTCACAGACTTGCACTTTGCTTGCAATCAGTCCCGACCCCCATCTATTGTGTAATGTGTTTTTCTAGAAAATAAACCCCAGAATTCAGCCTCGGAGCTCTGATCCTCCTCCTCCTCCCTTGCTTACCGAGGACCGCTTTTCCTTCTTTGGTGGTTGGGAGCTTGTGTGCATGCTGTCCCCAGGTGGCTGTGACTCAGTCTCAAGCTCATTCAGGAAAATCCACAGGAATTTTTCTCCTCCATCGGGTTCTATTTGGGCAGCGCTGGGTGACACCCAGTGACACAAAGCAGGTTGGGTAAGGAGAGACCGCCCCTTCCCTAGCCTCTTGGCCTCTTCATCTACGCCTCCATTTGTCCCCTGCCTTCCTGGGGCCCAGGGCATCGCAGCCACAGCAGGGCGTGGAGTTAGTGACCCCAGGCTCCTGCAGCCTGAGTCAGCCCCGCTAGGCCTCTCCAGGGAAAGTGAGTCATCTGCGAAACCCTGACATGTTTCCCTTTATGTAGAAAGAGGCAGGCAAAGGCACTGGGGCAGGAACAGCCCCTCCTGAGCTTCTCCAAGCTTGTTCTCAGCTCCGAGGAGCACCCCCACCTCTGGTGGAATGAACCCCAGGGTCAGTCTAGATCTAGTTAAGTAGGGAGGCCTCAACTCTGGATGGGGCAGCCAGACCTGGCAAGCTAGGTCAGTGCTGATGGCCTCAGCTCTGGTGGCCATCCTGGTCTCCGTGGGCACAGCTCTGTGGGCTGAGCTAAGGGAGGGATCCCGCTTAGTCCCCCACTGATGCTCTCAAGTAGTATTGATCTCATCCCTCCCTTCCTCCCCCCTCCCACCCCCTTCCGTATTAAACCTGAGGTGCTTGGTGGCTCACCCTCCCTCCTCTTCCCCTACTTCATCCTCCTGGTCTTTTCAGCTCGATCAGGAACCTGCTGTGCCAGTCCCAATTTGCATGATTCTGATGATCTGGAAGCCTGAAGATTGGAAACCTGGATTCCAACTAGGGAGAGAGGTGATACCAACTAGTGATGTCTGCTAGGGCCCCAGGACAGCGGGCAGGATGCTCCTTACTGCCTTCCCTCAGGACCCATCTCAGGCTAACCTAAGCCAGATCCTTTCCAGACAACTCTAAGTAAGTCATCTTACCTTTGAGACACACTTTTCTCATCTTTGAGATGGGAGAAAGAAATCCTCATTTGAGACTCTACTCAGAGGCTACCTCACAGAGAGGCCTTCCCTGGCTATTGAAAATTGCCCCCCAGCTGCGTACTTGTGGCTCACAGGAGGTTGAGATCAGAGGATCGAGGTTCAAATCCAGTCTGGACAAGAAAGTCTGTGAGACTCTTATCTCCACTTAACCACTAGAAAACCAGAAGTGGCTCTGTGGCTCAAAGTGTAGAGTGCTAGCCTTAAGCAAAAAGAACTCAGGGACAATGGCTAGGTTCTGAGTTCAAGCCCTACAAAGGACAAAAAGAAAAGAAAAGAAAAAAGAAAGGAAGGAAGAGAAAATTGTCTCCGTTGCCCTATCTAATCATCCTTCTTGGCACTTAACTAAACATCTTCTCCTCTGCTCTGCTATGCTCTCCTCTCTCCTCTCTGTCTCTCTCTCCCCATTTTTGTTTTCTGTTCTTGATAACAATCCTGGGACTTGAACTCACGGCCTGGGCACTATTCTTGAGCTTTTGGGCTCAAGGGTAGCACTCTGACTGTTTTGGTAGTTAATTGGAGATAAGAGTTTCATAGACTTTCCTGCCTGGGCTGGATTTGAACCACGGTCTTCATATCTCAGCCTCTGAGTAGCTAAGATTACAGTTGTGAGCCACTGGTGCCTGACTTTCTCTCTCTTCTTGAGATAAGACTTTACCAGTCTTTAGTCCCAGGGGACCTGTAATTTGCTGTGTAGCCCAAGTTGGTCTCAAACTCATAATCCTCTTGCCTCAGTTTCCCGAGCACAGGCATTTCACAGTTGCCTGGCATTTTGCTGTATTTGACTTCTTTATCTTACTTCTTCTGTCTTGCTCTGCCATCCAGCACAGGAGGTACACAGATGTTTGCAGTAAGGATTGACGGGAAAAGTGTCTGCATGCCCATGTGCATGCATGTGTGCAATGGGCAGTGTCCAGCGCTGCAGCGCGCTGTCCTTTTATGTCTTCTCTCCTCCCTCTTCCTCTCCAGCTGTGTTATTCTGGACAGCTCAGGCCTTCCTCCAACCAGCCGCCCAGCCTCAGTTCGCTTCTCCGAGGTTTCATTCTGGATTTTTTTTTTTAAATTTGGGCTCTTCTTTCATGTATGTATTGGGGCTTTTCAGAGCAGAGCACAAGGTTGCCCTTTTAGGGTAAAACCAAAAGACACTGTTGTGAAGTCAACTGGCAGAATTGTATGACTGTCTAAAAGAAATGGAAATGAGATCCCAGCGAAGTCTCTTCAGCCAGTCCTCCAGCCCGCCAGGTGTGAGGGTCCTGCCTCTGCTCTCAGGCTGCTTTGGAGAAGTGTCAGAAGCTTTGCTTCTGTAAGGGACTCCATCCTCAGGGTGTCAGGACATGTGGCCATCTAAAGCCCCAGGGGTTTACAATAGACAAGCCCTCCCCAAAATATGCAGATCCGAGCTCCTGACCACCACCTCCCTCCTGCTCATCCCCCTTTGCCCCCCCCATCAGCTGCCCCCCCCCAACCTGGAAGCCTGCAGCCATTTCTTAGAAAGTCAGCGTTTTGTTTTGGAATCATTTAGGCTTTCCAGAAAAGCTTTGGAAATGCTACATTACCAAGTCCCTTCCCAGCTTCCCTTAATTAATTCCTAGCATCCTCTAGCTTGGCACAGTGGGTAAAACTAAGAGGTCAGAATTGTGGATTAAACACCACGTACCATGCTGGGTGTCGGCAGCTCCCATCTAATCCTAGCTGCTTGGGAGGCTAGATTCTGAGGACAGACAAACCCGAGAGACTCTGAGCTACAGTTTACCAGCACATGGCTAGAAATAGAAATGTGGCTTCAAGTGGTAGAGTGCCAACCAGGAACAAAAAAAAAAAGCCAAATGAGAGCATGAAACCCTGAGTTCAAGCCCCAGTGCTGGCAAACACTCCATGCTCTTATTTAATTTCCTCATTTTTTAAAACCTGGTCCAAAACACAACCCAGGGCAATGTATGGCATGTCTCCTTAATCTCCTCTGTCTGTGACAGTCTCTTACACCTACTTTATTTTACTTTTTTGCCCATTCCTGGGGCTTGAATTCAGGGCCTGAGTGCTGTCCTTGAGCCTCTTTGTGCTCAAGGCTCGTGCTCTACCACTTGAGCCACAGTACCACTTGTAGCTTTTTGAGTAGTTTATTGGAGATACGAGTCTTATAGGGACTTTCTAGCCTGGGCTGGCTTCAAACTACCATCCTCAGATCTCAGCTTCCTGAGTAGCTAGAATTACAGGTGTGAGCCACTGGTGCCCGGCTGTCATGCCTACTTTAAAGTCCGGTCTGTTCTAAATTCTGCCTGTAACATCCTCTCTCGGCTGCCCAGTGGTACCAGTGGCACCCAGTGGCATCCAAGGCCACTGCATGGACTCTGCTTATCCCCTTTCCTGTCACTGATGTTGTCCTTTGCTGGGGAGGCCACCCCTCTTGCCCAGGGCTTCTCTGCTGACCTCCATTGATGGCATGTCTGTGCCGTCTCGTTCAGCCCCTCCCCCGTTTTTACACGCCCCCCCCTTCCATCCACTCTGCCTTCTCTTCTACTGCTTTGTATGCCTCCCTCTAGCTGGCCTTGGCCAGGCTACCTGCACATCTGGATCAAGGCAAAGCCTCCACCCTGCCCCTTCCAGCTTTCCTCTACTACAGCTCATTGTCAGGGAATGTCACAGCCTTGCTTAAAACCCTCCGTGCCATGCTAGGTATAAAGAATGCATGTGCAAAGGCCCTGTGTTTAAGAGCACATGAAAGACTTAAGAAAACACAGTCTCTAAGGCCCAGGACCAGGAAGGTGGGGTTGTATTGTGAAATGAGGCTGTGTAGAGTGGCAGGCCAGAGCCTGAGGTCTTCTGAACCACAGCTGGGAGTTTTATCTTTATCCTCTGAGCATCTGGAGGCTATTCAGTAAATGAGGTTGACCAGAGAGGTGGGGTGGGGGAGGAGAGCCGTGGGGAGAAAGAATCAGGATCCTTTTCCAGCTGTGCCACCTTGGACTCAGTCTGCCCCTCCATAAAATGGGGACAGAAATACCTAGTTTGGGGGCTGGGAAGGTGGCTCAGTGGTAGAGCGCTTGCCTTGCATGTCTGAGGCCCTGGGTTCGATTCCTCAGCATGACATAAGCAGGGGAAAAAAAGCCGGAAGTGGCGCTGTGGCTCAAGTGGTAGAGCGCTAGCCTTGAGCTGAAGAGCTGAGGGACAGCACCCAGGCCCAGAGTTCAGGCCCCACGACCAGACCCCCCCCCAAAAAAAAGAAATACCTAGTTTTTGCATGGTTGTAGTGTGGAGAGAATGAAATGCAGGGTGTGCTGTGCCCTGAAGCGTGCACAGTTGTTCGGGTGCTATTTCTCCCTGTGCCACATCCTCTCCCAGAGCCCCAGGGCCATTCACAAACTCTTTCCAGGCTGGCTGAGCCCCAGGCCCTGCCCTTCCTCCTTCCCATCTCAGGAGCTGGGCTTTGTCCCTGCTTCCCACCAATGACCTCTGCCCTGAGAGGAAGGGCAGTGACCATCCAGCTGTCCCGCCCAGTGCAGGCCTGTCCTACCCCCACCCCGTGCTCACCAGAGCCTTTCAGGGACCAGCGAGGACAGACAGGAAAGCAGGCTGCTGGGTCTGGCTGGCTCTGCGGGGCCCCCGAAGCTGCTCTCATGACACAGGAGTCAACCACCTACCCCTAACCACCAGCCTGGGAGCACCCTGGCTCCTCAGGGTGAGCAGGGACCCCTCAGTTCCCAATCACCTGCATGGATGCCCTCAGAAATTGCCCTTTGCTTTCTACAGACTGAGGCCCAGGAAAGGGCCTCCTCTTGGGCATGAAGGTCAGGGGCATCCAGGAGGTCCTTTGAGGATACCTCTGTGTTTCTTACTGGGCAAATGCAATAAACATTTGTTTATTGGTGGTGGACCTTGAACCCAGGGCTTTGCTTGTGCTGGACAAGTGTCCTGCCATGTACTACATTTCCAGCCAGGCTTTTTTTTTTTTTTTTTAAGTTTTGCATGTTTACCTCACACACATTGCACAGAGTTAACATCCACTGGCCCTGGCATCGAGTGCTAGTATTTTCCTAGCCAGATGACAACCAAAACTGCTTCCACATAGATACAAAAAGTCCTCAGAGGGCCAGAACTGCCCCTGATCAAGACCCCCTGACAGCCAGGTGACAGCGGCTCACACCTGTAATCCTCGCTGCTCAGAAGGTTGAGATCTGAGGATCAAAGGGCAAAGCCAGAAAAGTCCATGAGTGAGACTCTTATCTCAATTAGCCACCAAAAAGCCAGAAGTGGAAATGTGGCACAAATGTTGGTAGATTACTAGCCTTGCGTGATTGAAGAAGCTTAGGGAGAGCAACCAGGCCCTGAGTTCAAGCCCTAGTACTAGCGTGTGTGTGTGTGTGTGAATGCGCGCGCGCGCGCGCGTGCGCGCGCGCACACACACACACACTCAGACTCACTGATAAGCTGTAACAACAGTGTTAGTTTTTACAACCAGCTTATCTTACAGCAGGCCTCCAGTGAGCTAGCTAAGCCTTGACCTACATACTTTCCGTTTCATCAGATGTGATCTCGTCAACACAAGTCTGAGGGTCAGAGAGGTTAAGCAGTCTTCCCAGGATCACAAAGCTAGTTAATCGTTGGATCTGAATTTCAACTTGTGCTTCTGTTTTAATGGAAAAGCCCAGAGAAGGCTGGTGACTTGTTCAAGGTCACACAGCAAGTGAGCACACTCTTCATAATGCTTGGAAGGCTAGGACCAAGGATAGGACCATTGATTGGCTGGCAGCTAGCAAGAGCAGCCACTGGCCTGAGCCTGAAGAAGCACCTCCCTACCCTGGTGGCCTGGACTCCATCCCACCCAGTTTGGGAGGGAGGTGTCTTGAAGTCTGAGGGCCTCAGGAAGCGAGGGGGAGGGGCACAACTCTTTCATCGGACCCTGAGGGCAGACTGACCTGCTGCTTCTGAGAAGGATGACCTCAAGAAACTGCCTTTCCCATGCAGCCTCAGTTTCCCTTCTCTGGAAGGACCAAGACTGTGGGAAAGGATGGGCAGCTCCCGCGTGGCACAGTCTTCCATGCCTGGCCTAGCATACTGTGAATTGCTCATAGCCCACTTGCCTAGCATGCATGGAGCCCTGGGTTTGATTCCTCAGTGCCACACAGACAGAAAAGGCCAGAAGGGGCACTGTGGCTCAAGTGGTAGAGTGCTAGCCTTGAGCAAAAGAAACTCAGGGACAGGCCCAGGTGCTGAGTTCAAGTCCCAGGACTGCAAAAAAAAAAAGCCAGGCACGTATGGCTCATGCCTGTAATCCTAGCAACTCAAGAGGCTGAGATCTGAGGATCACAGTTCAAAACCAGGGGCAGGAAAGTCTGTGAGACTCCATCTCCAATGAACCACCAAAAAGCTGGGCTAGAGCCATGGCTCAAGTAGGAGAGCACCAGCCTTGAGCAAGCAAGCCGAAAGAGATCCTAAAGCCCTGAGTTCAAGCCCTGGTACTGGCAAAAACTAAACAAATAGGAAATGTCTAGCCAGTACTTTCCATGCCAAGTACTTTCCATGCATTATCTCAGCTCCTGGCAGCCACCCCAGCACATAGGGAACCTCATTGTCCCAATGTCCATAGGAGGCTCAGATGTTGAGTCACTTTTTTATAGAGTCACACAGCCCCCAGAGGAGGAAGAACAAGGGTCTGGTCTAGAGCCTGGCCTCTTGGTCTCCACACTCACCATGCTCCTGTAGGGGCCGAACTCTGTGGCTTCTCTCCCTGCTTATTGCCCCCAAAACCCCCCATTCTGGAGACTTCCTGAGGCTTCCTGAGCCTAGGAACAATGCTGCTGAGCCTCCTGGTTTGACGGGGCAGAGCAGTCTCTGACTGACCACGGGCCTCACCAAGCATGCCCACACTGGGGGCCCAACATCCATTCACCAAGTAGGGCTGTGGGCATCATTCCTCCATTCGCAATGGGGGGAAGCAGGCTCCAGGAAGTAAGATCTCCCGTCCAGGGCCACAGCCAATGAGTAGCACGGCTGGGGACTCAAAAGGTAGGTCATTGGCTAGGTCTGGGCCACCGGGAGAGGGAAGGCAGGACACACCCCAGACAGTGACCAGGCCTTCAGGAAAAGGCAGCTTGGGGGCTGAGACAGACAAAAAGCAGGTTGGCCTCGCTGGGCTGTCTGCATGACTGCTCCAGGAGATTCTCAGAGCCATCCATCCAGGAGCCTGGCCCAGAAAGGGAGCCCGCTAAGCCACATTCCCAACCCATGTTTTTGGTTTTGGGGTTTTCTTTGGGTGGGGGCAGGAGTTTGAGGGGAGCCGTGTTCTCCAGGGCCCAGAGACTTCTTGGCCATATACCTTTGTTGCCCATAAAACAATAGCAATGTTTTGTTAAAAGCTTGTGTCCCCAGCACTTTCCACGAGCAGGGCACCCAGACATGGTGCAAGAGCCTGTTCTTCATCACCCCAGGTTGTGGCCACCGTGCCCTGGGGATCGACTGTGTCATCGTCCCCACTCTATGAATGAGGAAGCACAGCTCCCAGCAGTGGGGCTGTCCCCGACTGGGCGGCTGTGACTGCTGGAGCCTGGTGCGCTCACTTCACCCCTCATCCTGACCCAGGCCTGGGCCCTGTTAGGGCGTCTCGGTAACTATGAGCGGGGCACAGAAAAGCATGGTAAACAGACGGCCTGGCTGGGAGGAGCCAGCCTGGGAGGTGAGCTGTGTGTGTGCGTGGGAAGCTGGTCACAGGAGCTGTGGGACCGCGTGTGTTTATTCAGCCTGTCCCAGGCAGGCAGGGAGCCCTGACCAGCCAGGATAAACATCCGGGCAGCTTGTCAGCTCAGTGGGGGATGAAGCAAGCCAGGGAACCGGCAGCCAGGACCTGCTGGTGCCTCCCTTGGAGCCAGGACACTGCGGGGAGATAGCACGGAGCCATCTTTTATTGAGCAGCTAGTACCTACCAGGCCATTGGCATACCATGTCTCAGCTTGTCTTTATGGCAGCCCGTGTGGTCTTAAGTTTATTACTTTTACTCTGTGGCTGAGGAAATGGAACCCTGCACGTTGTCTAGGCACAACTCTGTTGAAACCCACACAATTTGGTTTCCTGGGAGAGATCTGGTGTTTTCTCTTACCCTGACAGGACACCTGAGAATAGGTCGCAGGAAAGAATGGGGGTTGATTTGTCTCCTGGCTCTGGAGACTTGAGAACCGAAGTGCACGGCACCAGGGCCTGATGGGGACCTTCTGGCTTCAGTCTAACCTGAGACATCCAAGAGGGGAGACACCTCTTCTTCATTCACGTTCCTTCCTCTTCTCCCAAAGCCACTAGTGCAGAAGTGGGGACACCCGGAGGTGTGGATACCAACCCCAAATGGGGAGACTGGTTCCAGATTGAGTTTGGGGATTGCACGGGTTCCCCCCCCCCCCGAGCCTGCAGTTGAGCCAGATTCCTGGATACCACGCTCGGTTATGACAGAGACCTGCAGAGATCACCCCAGGACGGAGTAGGGCCCAGGTGCTCGAGACCCCTCATGGAGATGGGGAGCCAGGTATCTGGAAAGAGGTGGAGAAAGGTGGAGAGAGGCGGGGAGAACTGAGAGGGGGCCGGGGGAGGGGGCGTCTCCAGTGGAAGGGTCCAGTGGACTGACCAGTGGTAGCGGTGGATGGTGGCTGCCAGGCCAGCACCGGCTGTGATGTCTTCCATGCTGTGGGGGATGAGACTGCCTATTCCCCAGAGTCCCATTGTTGTGTCACCAAATAAGAGCCTCCACTGCTAGCCTGGCCTGGTGGCAAGCGAATCCTCTCCCACTTTGTCTGCAGCCTTTCCCTCTTTCTGCCGTTTGGGGGAGACCCTGACAGCAACAAGAGCAATAGTAATGTGGGCACCAATGGCTCACGCCTATAATCCTAGCTACTCAGAGACTGAGAACTGAGCATTCCATTTCAAAGCCAGCCCGGGCAGGAAAGTCCATGAGACTCTGATCTCCAATTACCCACCAGAAAACCAGAAGTGGCACTGTGTCTCAAGTGGTAGAGGGCTAGTTTTGAGCAAAAGAACTCAGGCTGAAGACGGGGCTGTCACATGAGGCTGAGAAGACCCGGGTTCAAATCACAGGCTTGCTACTTCCTTGCTGTATGCCTGAGGCAAAAACAAACAAAAACACTCTTTGTTTTTCTTTGCTCTGATGGCACTGGGGTCTGAACTCGTGCTTGCAAGGCGAGCGCAGTGTCCCTGAGCCACCGCTGCTGCAGCCCTGTTTTTCATTGGTTGTTTTCAGGAGAGGGTATGTGCCTGAGCCGCAATCGCTGGGATCCTCCACACACACCACCACGTCCAGCTTTCCCTGACTTTTCTGATCCAGCTGACCTCAAATCTTGATCCTCCCAGTTTGTGCTTCCAAGTTACAGAGATTAGAAGCATGAGCCACAATGCCCAGCCCAGGCAAGTCTGAGCTCAGACTTTAGCCTCTCTGAGCCATTTCTGCCCGTTAAGAGTGTTGACATTGACTCTCTCTCAGAGTTATTGGTCAATTAGTTAATGAGTATGACAAATTTTGCTCAGTGCCTGGATAGTAGTTGGTGATTGCAGTACAGGAAGAGGGTGTTCTACTAGAGACACAGACAAATCACTCGATGCACACTGACAGGGCAGCCTAGGATGCACAGGGGGAATCATGGAGGAGATGACATTCCTTCGGGGTTTTGAAGGATGAATAGGAGTTGTCCAAGCCCTGTCCTGTAGTAGGGCATGGAAAGGAATAAGGAGGGACCTGAACAGTGTTGCTTACACACAGAGAGAAGCAGACACATACTGCTTACGATAGATTCAATCCCAAGAACAAGGTGCAGACAGCTAGTCAAAGATCCCATGGTACTGCCCAGATCCTCAAGGAGGCTGTAGGTCAGGACAGTCAGGCAGTCTTCCTGGAGGGGAGATGGGAAGGGCCTGACCCATCATTTTCTGGCTGGGCAGGGCCAGGAGAGGGGCTGCCCACTCTGGCAGGGCCCAGGGATGGCCATCTGCCTGCCATGTTCTTGTCACCAGGGTGTGGGTTCGTCCCTCTCTTGGAAGGGAAGAAAACTTGCTGCTAATTGTTTATTGTGCAATTGCAGATTGGCTTCTGAGCTAAAACTGAGCAGAGCCCAGCCCAGAGCGGGAGGAGTGGAAACTGGCTCCAGAGCCAGACTTTTTGAGGCTGAGAAGGGGTTTGGAAAGGTTGCTGTCTGAGCGCCCCAGGCAGGGATGCCTGCACCTCTCTGCCAGAACCCACTCTATTCTGCAGGACCCAAGAGTTGGGCAGACCTGGATTCCTGAGAAGATAAAAGTCTCATTTTCTCCACAGCTGTGTGACCTCTATTTCCATCTGTCTTCCAGGGAGGTTCCCTGAACGGTAAAAATAAAATACAAGAAACCACTTGTGAAGTGCTTAGCCCAGGCCCCGGATGGAGTCACTGCTCAAGATGTGCTTTTTGTTGGGGCCATTGCTGGCCTTACTCTGTCATCAGGGCAGTGCTGACTGCCACCACATTTGCAGCCAAGGCCCCACTGTCCCCTCAGGCCAGCTGCCCAGGCCCTCTCCCCAGGCCCAGGGACATTCCTGTGTTGTCTCGTGACACAGCTGGCACCTTGGCAGTCTGGTCTCTCTTGGGGGGCAGACGGTGAATCCCCATGGGCCTCTTCCTGGATGATCCCCCGGATTATCACGCTTTCCAGATGAGGACACATGCTCAGAGTAGTGAGGCAGCTTTGCGCAGGGTCACACAGCAGGACAGGAAAGGGACTAAGCCCAGGTTACTCTGCTGCGGAACCTCTACTTTCCTCCCCAGGAATCTGAGCCTGGCGCCCAGCTCCTCCATGCCCTCTCCGCCCTGTCTTCCTGCCCTTGGTTTCCCTCTACCTCTGGGTCTGCTCTGCACCTGGGAACAGTTCTGAGCCAAGACTGGAGCTAGGCTGCTCCGGTCCAGTGAGTTGTTACAGCCCTGGGTCCCAGCACCCCCCCCCCCCGTGTGGTGGGTAGTGGGGCGAGGCTGGTGGAGACCCGGGGAGGAGCAGCCTCGGTGGGCTTCGTGAGGCAGGCATTCTTGGTCGCCAGGGCAGTGGTGGCTAAGTAAGTAGCATCTGGTCTGCCTGAGGGGCCACAGCGATTGGCTGGGGCTGGACTTAGGGTGTTGGCCTGCCACGAGGCCTTGGCACTGGGGCAGGTGGGCAGTAATTGTTTGAGGCTGGGTCTGGATTTCGGCAGGCGGAGAGGGGCAGTGCTTAGCCTCCAGGTCCTGCAGCGCCACACCGACGTGCAGACCCTGTTCCCAGCTGCACATGCGTGCTCGCTCCTGTCTACTATCTCCTGTCTCACCTCACCTGCCTCCTCCTGAGGGACACTGCAGGCCTCGGCCTCAGCCCCAGCCCTAGACGCCACCTGCACAGACTTTCAGAGACTTCCATAAACACTAGGTCACTGGGGAAAAGAATCCCTTCTCTGGGATTGGGGATAGGAAAAGGAAGTGTTTGATGTGGGTATAGGGCCAGAGATGGGGGGCCTCAGGGAGGTCTTGACACATGTTCCAGAAAACCTTCTGATCAGACAGAGCCAAAGAGTCAGGTCTGTCTGTGAAGACTGTCCAGGGCTCTGCCTGACGTTGACTCCCCTCCCGCCCTTGAATGAGGAGCTGAATGGCCTTGGCATGTGGAAGGAGCTGGGACTGGCCTAGGTTCCATTCACACAAGCAATCACCACCCGTGCCCTGCTCCTGCCTAGCCCAGGGCTTCCCCAGAAGGCAGCAGCTGAAAACCTCCAGTCCCTGGGCTCCAAGCCAGAGCTTCTTACCGGCCTCCTGCCCAGGGCTCAGCAGGCCCCAGCCAGAGCCCTTCCTTCGCCCACCGCAGCTGAGATTACCGCAGCTTACAGCACGGTGGGGAGCCCTGCGAGAGCCTGGCGCTGCTCCTGTGCCAGAGCCGGGACAGCACCTCACGTGCTCTGCTCCCCTTTCCCCATCACCCAGGCCGGGCCTAGGCACTGCGGCACGGTTTGCACTGGCCCGGAGACCTGGAAAGAATTCGCCAGTGGCAGAACGCTCATTTCCCCTCTCTTTTGAGAACACAGACTCCAGACAGACTGCTTGAGTTCAAGTTTAGCTACGTGACCTCCCATAAGTTACTCAAGCAATGTGTGCCTCTGTTTCCTCATCTGTCAAGTGGCAAAATGAGAGTATTCACCTCGCTGGGTTCTTTGTGAAGGGCTTGGCATGGTGTCCCGTATGCGCAGCAAGCAAGGGTCGGGTGGTTGGCTGAACAAACAGGTGAGTGAATGAATGAGTCATCTGTCCAACTCTGCTCAGGGTACACAAGGCCCTTCCAGATCTGCCCAGGCAGCGTTCCCCCCTCCACCCCACCATCCCCCTCTTGTTGGTCAGGATTGTGCCATCTGGCCCGCTGCCCTTGACTGGCATAGACTTGCCACAGCTCTCAGTCCTAAGAAATCCTCTCTCACATGGTCTGACAGCTTTTCCCTCTAGAAAGCCTCCTCAGGATTGTAAGAAATGACAGAGGGGCTGGGAAGGTGGCTCAGTGGTAGAGTGCTTGCCTCGCATGCATGAGGCCCTGGGTTCAATTCCTCAGCATCACATAAACAGAAAAGGCCCAAAGTGGTGCTGTGGCTCAAGTGGTAGAGCGCTAGCCTTGAGCAGCTCGGGGTCAGTGCCCAGGCCCTGAGTGCCCCACGACTGGCAAAAAAAGAAGTGACAGAAACTCATGTCTAGCTGCAGTTTGTAATAAAACAAGGCTCTTGGTTCAAATTACCTGAAAGGGTGGGTGGAGCAGATGTTAGGTAGGATGTGACACAGGAGTTTGGATGATGCTGTTGGGTTTTTTTCCCTCCTACTCATCCAAGGTGTTGCCTTCTCTCTGTGTGTTGTTTACTTTTCTTTCCTAGTATCAGACATCCTTCATATGACGGTCCAGGCTCCACTTGTGGCAGCCTAGAGCACTAGAGAAACCTCTCTCCTTCTGGGGTTGAATTATTCAAAGTCCCAGGGAAGAACTCTGGTTGGCTAGGTTCATGTCCCCTCCCCTGTGATAAAGTGGTGGTGGGGCCAGATAAATGATTGGCAGCTGAACTACTACCCCGTGGAGTGGGGGATGAACAGCTCCCGCTGTTATCAGTGGACAGAATCAACCTGTGTCCACTCCAGCTCTGCTGATGGCCAGCCTGTAATGGACAGACTGTAATGGACATCCTCTCCCCACATCTTACAGTGCTGCCAGAGATCTGACTCAAGTACCTGGATCAAAGGTACAATGTTTAAATCACCTTAGCTGTCTCCCACTCAACTGTAGAATCTTACTTGAGGCTTTTCCACTTCTACCCATAACCATCACATTCATCCCAGAAAACCCACATGACAAGGTGACTGTCACCCATCCCTGGGGACTTGGGGGGATGGATCCCGTGACACATGCCCCCTAGAGAGCATTGTCCCCTGCATGGTTTGAGACAGGAGGCCAGCCTGTCTCAAGAGCCTCAATAAACACTTGTTAAACTGAAGCCCTGAGACAGGAGCCACTTCAGCTGGGGCAAAAGAAATGCTGTGTAAGCGGAGCCTTGCACTGAGAGCAGTACTGGCATGAGGTTTTCTAGAGGACAGAAACAGCCCCCTCCAGGTCTGGAGGAGCTGTGGGAGATGTCTCCCGGGAAGGGTGGGCAGCTCCCTCCCATGAGTGGGAGGGGCTTGCTCCTGGCCCCATGCCAACAGCAAGCTGGCCCGGTTTCTAGAAGTGACCCTGCCCCAGGTCTTCAAGGGAATCTACCGGGATGCTAGGAACATAGGGAGCCAGCCTCCTTCCCCCTCCCCCCCCTGTGTCCCCCTCCGCCCCCTTCTGTCTTGCTCCACAAAGAGGCTCACAAAGGAGTAGGACCTCCTCCTGTACCTGGCTGCCTCCCTCATAGGTGTGTCTGCCCCTTCCCATTGCTGTCTGCAGTCTGCTGCCAGAAGCAGAGGCTGCTGTGGGCCTAGTCTGGCGGACAGCTCTCATGAGGATAGTCTGATGGCTGGCTCTCATGGGCGTAGGTGTGGTGGGCTCTCGTGGGCACAGCCTGGTTGGTGGTCCGCCCCCGGCTTGTGAGGCACAGCCTATACTTCCTACTGTTGGCTATCCCTGAGGCATGAAGAACCCCCAGGCCTGATGGAGGCAAAGGACCAGAATGGCATCTGGGGTCCCGCTGGCCCTGTACGGCGGGCAGCACCTCATCTCAACAAGTGTCCAGTGATGTCTGAAACCTGCCTCTGCCAGTGCAAAGTGCTTGGCACTTCACACACACTGTTCTTGTTTTGTTGTTGTTGTTGTTATGGGGCCTGAACTCTGGGTCTGGGCACTGTCCCTCAGCTCTTCAGCTCAAGGCTAGCGCTCTACCACTTGAGCCACAGCACCACTTCCAGCTTTTTTCTTTTTGCTTATGTGGTGCTGAGGAATCGAACCCAGGGCCTCAGGCATGCAAGGCAAGCACTCTACCACTGAGCCACCTTCCCAGCCCTCCCCCGACTGTTCTTTGACCTCCTGCCCCAACCACAGCCAAGGAAGTGATCACCCTTTTTTTAAATTTTTTAAAATTTTTTTTGGGGGGTCCGGTCGTGGGGCCTGAACTCTGGGCTTGGGCGCTGTCCCTCAGCTGAGGGACAGCTCTACCACTTGAGCCACAGCGTGGTGCTGAGGAATCGAACCCAGGGCCTCAGGCATGCAAGGCAAGTGCTCTACCACTGAGCCACCTTCCCAGCCCAACCCCCTTTCTTGTGCAGAGCAGGAGGGGCACTGAGGCTTTAAGAAGAGACAGCGCTTGCTCAGGCTTAGAGCTACTAAACAGCTAAGCCACAAGTGTCTAGCTTCCCTGCCCAAGTCTAGAGAGCGCTGTTCTGGATGCCAAGACCTTAGGTAGAGCCATGGTGACAAGCTGCCAAGACTCATGCTGGCCTAAGAAGGGCGGAGCATGAGCAGAGTACAGGCTGGGGAGACAAGGGACCCCTCCACAGGCCTGTCACCCTGAGTCCAAGATCTGGTGCAGTGCCGAGCCCTGGGCATTCAGGGCTTTGGAAGGAGCATGGGGCTGAGAGAGGAGGCCTGGCTTTGGCCCTGTGTAAGCTTCCTCAGGCCTACGTGCCTCCTCCTCTTGCTCAGCACCTTGTCTGGCTCTTCTGTAGGAGGGGTGAGTGGGGAGTGGAGCCAGGGTGCCCACCATACTGTCCTTCCTGCCCTTGAACATATTCTGGGTCCCATCTCCAGGACTTTGCTCTGCTTCCAGTTAACAGGTCATCAGTTCTCCGAGACCTCCTGACCCCTCCCTTCCTGCTGCTCCCTTCCTGCTGCCCTTTCTCCAGGACACTGTCCCTCCTCCTCTTCCCCCCTCCCCCCCACTGCCCAGGGACCATCTGCTGTTAAGTCAGGGACAGTGCTGTCCCCAAACTCCTCCACCTAGGGCTGGTAAAATGTGTAAGTACTCAGTTACCTCAGTTTCCTTACCTATCAAACAGGGTTAATAACAATCCACACTGCTGCAGTTATTTTTTAGGAACAAAATAAGAATGCATTATGAAGTACTTTGTATGTGGTATTTGGGTCCCACCCAGTGCTACTCTCCCTTTGTTTTTTGGAGTTTTTTTTTTTTTTTTCACTTAAAGCTGGCACTCTATCACTTGAGCCATAGCTCCATTTCTGGCTTTTTTGCTAACAAACTGAAGTTAAGAGAGTCTCATAATTGTCTGCTGGCTCTGACTTTGAGCCACCTTGATCTCAGCCTCCTGAGTGGCTAGGATTACAGGCGTGAGCCACTGATGCCTGGCAGGACTTTGTGTTGCTGGGTGATCTTAGCCAGGAGCTCACTTCCTGGCACGTGTAGCGGCTGTGTAATAGGTACATACATACAGAGTGTATACATAGGCTCGTGCATCGTGCACACCTGCTGTGGAGCAGGCTCGTAGGGACATCTGAATGAGTGAGGGGCCAGTGAGCAGACAGGCACTGACATCCTGGCATTTCAGAGACTCTGAGGAGCTGGCTAGGGAAGAGTGCACATACAGGAGGCAGATGTAGCTCCTGCTCAGCCCAGCCCACCCCGTGTCCCCAGCAGCTCCCAGGGGGGCTCCTATTTCTCTCCCTGTGCAGAGGGGGCCCAGACCCCTTGGAACAGAGGGGGCATCCCTGGGGAATGAGGTGATTTCTGTCCCACCACCATGACCACAGCAGTGTTGGTGGGCATCTGATGCTGTTTCTCAGTTCAGGTTCTAGCCTCTGGGCATAGATTCTGCTTCCCCCCCCCCCAGCAGCTGCTGCTCCACCCCCCAAGCCCGCAGGCTGCTCTGTCTTTACCCCTACCAACTTTTCAAAAGACATTCTCACAAGCAGTTACACCCTCACCACCCCCTGCTGCTCCCCCCCCCTTCTAGAATTTCAGTGTTGACTACTGATCTCTCAGTTCTCTGTGGGGATGTTTCCTGGTCCCCATGTCTCGTGCAACCTCAAAAACGTGATGGATGTGTCCCTGGGAGGGTGTGGTTGTAATGCCAACCTGTACAGAGGAAACTGGGGTACACAGAGTGTAGGAGCCCCTGCTGCTGCTGGCAAGGGATTCGAACCCAGGACTTGTTGCCTGCTTCTCATACCCTCAGTCATCCACTCAATTCATGTTTACTGAGCAGCTGCTTATTGTTTACTGTGTCAGACCCTGGGTGGCTGAGATCCTGGTGCCCACCCTGGCAAGGACCCAGACTCCCATCCAAACCAAAGGGAGCCCAGGTTTTATGACAGTGTGTACACTGGCATTGGCCAGTAGAACTTTGCATGACGATCTAAATATCCTCTCGGCACTGGCCAGTAACCATGCATGGCAAGTGCCAATGAGGAACTGAAAACTTCATTTTATTCCATTTATTTTAGTGAGCCACATGCAGCTGGTAGCTTCTGGGTTAGATACTCTAAGTGTATATGGTTCTTTGAAGATCAGCCAGTCACAGGATTAAACCGTAGGTCTCTGACTCCGGTGTGGCCAGGGGCCTGCAGGCTAGCAGGGCTGCTTGCCTAAGGCATCTTGAGGTACATCAGTGTCCCTAATTCACTAATGTCATCTTCACACCCGAAGGACTCAGTCCCTGTTTTCAACCATCTTCGCATCACTATTCTCCTTCTTTAATTAAAAAAAAAATTTTTTTTGTATTTAGGTGGTATCAAGGAATCGAGCCTAGGGCCTCATGCATGCTAGGCAAGCACCCTGCCACTAAGCCACATTCCTTGCCCCACTCTTTCCTTCTTATGCAGGTGTTATATGCATAGATTAAAATACACAGGCCAGAAATAAATGGTTGAATGTGTTGTATTTTGGGGCCGATCCTTGGGCTTGCACTCAGGGTCTGTGTACTACTGTCCCTGAGCTTTTGTGCTTAAGGCTGGTGTTCTACAACTTGAGACATAGTGCCATTTCTGACTTTTTAGAAGTTAGTTGGGGAGATAAGAGTCTCATGGGCTTTTCCTGCCTGGGCTGGCTTTGAACTGCGTGATCCTTAAATCTCAGCCTCCTGAGTAGCTAGGATGACAGGCATGAACCACCAACACCTAGCCCCCACCTCCTGTTCTTGGTTGGCTTTTTTTCCTTTCAAAGTTGGTGCTGTGCCACTTGAGCCACACCTCTGCTTCCAATTTTTTGATGGTTAATAGAAGATGAGAGTTTCAAAGATTTGTCAGCGCAGGCTGGCTTTGAATTGTGAGCCTCAGATCTCAGTCTCATGGGTATCTAGGTTTACAGGTATGAGCCATAGGTACCCAGGGATTGGATAGGTTTTGACAAGCCTAGACACCTGTCTAGCCACAGTAGACTCAAGGTAAAGGATGTTTCTGGAACATTCCCATTCCCCAGAAGAAAAATCCCCTCCTGTTCCTTTCTAGTAAGTTCTTTCCTCAGAGGCAACTGCTATTCTATCTGTCGTAGTAGATGCTTTTGGCCTGTTGGGAACCTTTGCATGGATCATTTTCTCATCTTGGACTGAGATGAGGCAACATGATGTAGGCCTCTTTCCTCTTCCTTACCCAAGATAGTGCAACATGGTAGAAAGCAGTCACAGAGCCTGGGCTGCAGTAGGACTGGGTTGCAGCCCCATAGAGGCCCAGGGCCTTTCCAAGGCTGCAGCTGCAGCTTGGAAGTATATATTTTTGTGTAAAACCTCCACTTGTTGGCATTTCAAAAACATGTCCACATCTGTGGGCCAGATTTGACCAGAGGATGGCTGGTACATGAGCGTGAACTCCGCTGGGGGCCGGAGGAATGCCAGTGGCAGGAAAAGCTGCTTTGCCCTGGCTTCCTTTGTCCCAAGCCTGTTCTCCGGGCTCTCTTACAAAGCCATCCAATCCTCCTAACGATTTACTCATAAATCTGTCTCACAGAGGAGCCAGCTCAGCCTGGTTAGGACTCGGATTTGGAATCTAGTGACTAGCTGGAGGTTACGGATCAAAGGCCCTGGCAGAGCCAAGTCTGATCCCTGATTGGCACTGTGTTCCTGGCCATTGCCCATTCTCCTCTGCCAGTGGGGATGGAGGGTGAGGCTGCCAGGGGTGGCTGTGTCACCTAGGTGCAGCTTTGCCAGCCACTGAGGGCTCTGCCTCCCTGAACAAGCCTGAGGATGCCTGGCCCTTCCAGTCCTGCCCACTGGGACGGCCCTGGTACGAGCGGGCAGTTTTCCTGTCCAGACACCTTGGCTGGCAGAGGAACCTCAACTTTAGCAAGTGCTAAGAAGGCAGCCAGTGGTAGGCGGGGAGGGAAGCCAGGAGAGAGAATTGGGGCCAAGGAGCAGAAGGGTAGGGCCAGCTCCGACAGGAGCAGGAGATGAGGACAGAAGGACTGCCAGTCCAGGACACTGAGACAAGGTACTACCCCTGGGCACAGGGGGCAGGACATCACCACTCCCTGGGGGTTCCTGCCAGGTCCAGACAAGCCTGCTCCCTGGAGAAGGTGGAGATAGGATCACTAGGGGAATGCAGAGGAGGTCCTAGATCCTGGCTCCCATTCTTAGGTCCTTTAGACACCATCAGACTATGGAGAAAGGGGCTGGGGTTTCTCTGGAGCCTGAAGGGAATTCCGGGAGGATTGACAAAGCAGACCTGCCCTTCTGCCCTTACCTTGTCTGCCAGCAAGTGCAAAAAGCATTCGCCCTCAATTATGAGTTGTTGTGATCTTTTCCTCCCCACCCCTGTGTTGTTAGGACCACCCTTGAGAAAGCCAGCATGTTGAGAAGTAAAAGTTGTTCTGCAGCCAAAGAAGTGTATGAGGGATTAAAGGTAGAAGCTGTGTAGCTTGCTTAGCACCGGCCTGGGTCACAACCTGGGGCTAAAGAATGGGAGGAGGGACAAGGTGGCAGGGCTGGGCAGAGGGCTGCCTGGAGGAGGCCATGCAAGGCTAGCTTACACATTAGCCTCTTGGGCTGCTACTTCCTCTGGAACCAAGGTTGTGTCCTGGGAAGACCTAATACTACTTGGGTCTCTCACTGTCAAGATGCCTCCAGGGGCAGGTACTCAGGGCCTTTGCACATCTTCCAAAAGCCTTCACTCTAGTAAAGCCCTCCAGGTTGGATCGTGGATCATGTGTATTGTGGAGGGGCAGGCTGGCCCTGGGGTGGGCACATCAACCCTCTCAGCCTTGGTTTTCTCATCGGTCCAATGGGGGCAGTGCTACCTGCTGTCTAGGGTGAGGGCCTGGTGTATGGTGGGTACTCAGTAAAAAAAAGGCATCACAGACTCTTAGGAGCACCATGCCCATTAGCTCAGAACTCCCCAACTCCCCACTTTTCCAGGGCTGGGGAGAGACACCTGGCTGCTTCTCTGTCTCACTGGACAAAGGCACCTGTGAACAAGTTTACTACTAATTGTCCAGCCGAGCACAGCACTCACTGAGCACTTGCTGTGATCACTTTACACAGAAGGACAGGGCCAGGAACTGGAGCCTAGACATCGAGCAGGGCAGGATGGGGTGGATTGAGGCTTGAACCTGTGATGCCTGGCTCCCCAACCTACCCTCCTAACAGCGAAGTGTCGATTTGTGTGCCAACTCACGGCTGAGGAAATGGAAGCCCTGAGAACAGACACAACCTGCTGGGCGGGGTGTCTGGACCGGAATGTGGTGCCCGCTGCCTGCTCCAAATCTAGAGCGCTCCTCCACCCCAGTTTCTCTCTTTCTCTTGGGGAATCCACTGTCCAGCTTGAATGGCCATAGATAGCGAATTTGAACTCCTATGCCCACCATAGTGAGTCAGCCCCATCCTGGCTAGTTCCTGGCCCCCTACCCCTTTCCTCTCTAGCAGGAACGAAAGCCAGGTGGCTTTCAAACTGTATTTTTGGTTCCCTTGAGAGAAACAGGTTCAGGGGTAGGACTCGAGGTCACTGAGGACACAAGCTGCTCTGCCTCTGTGTTGCCCTATGTTGCCTTTGCTCCTGTGTTTTAAATTCATTTATTTTTTGCTGGTACTTAAACTCAAGGTTTGGTGCTTACTCGGCTTGCTCATGGCTGGCACCCTACTGCTTGAGCCATACCTCCACTTCCAGCTTTTCCCTGGTTAATTGGAGATGGAGTCTCACATCTGTCTGGCTCACTTCAAATGTCAATCCTTTGGCTCTCAGCCTCTTGAGTAGCTAGGATTACAGGCATGAGCCACCCTCACCTCGCTTTCACCTTTGTGTCTGGAGTTGGTATTGAATGTTTCAAAATAAATGAATATGGGGTTTTAGTAATGATCTCTATATTTAGCTGGGGCTGCAGTTTAGCAAAGAGCACTTGCACAAGTCCCTGATTCAGTCACCAACCCTGCAAAAAGAAGAAAAGGAATCTGTATATTTGCAAACTACCCTTCTGATCCACTAATTACCTCCCTATTTTACAGATAGACCAACAGATGGCAAAGCTCATTCTTTTTCCTCTTTAGGAGCCTGTGGAGGGTATGCAATTGCTGGCTACATTTTACAGGCAAGGATGCTGAGGCTCAGAGGTGCAAAGATTAGAATCAGAGGGAGCCTGGCTTCCCAGCCCATGACCCACCCCACCCTCAGGCTGTATCCACACTTCTCTGTGTTCCTGAGAGGAAAGTCACTAGCTGTCAGCATCCCTCGCCTGAGTGGTTTGGCTTCCAGTTCATGGATCCAGAGCTTCCTGTCTATAATCTTCTCCCTCCATCTTCCCTGGTGGCTGTCACCTGCCCACCTGGCTAACACAAATACTAATTAGCCATTTCCATGACCTGCTTCCTCTTGGGTCTAATTACTGGGCAGGTCAACACTACCATTGTAAGCACCATTAAATTAGAAGATGAACTTGGTCCTCAGCTTTTATGTGATTAAGATCAGCAGATTGTTCAGGCGTATTTGGCCTTCACAGCCAGGGACTCCCACAGCCTGGCCACTCTGTGCATGTGGGTGCTGAGGCATGGAGGTGTAGGGGTGTCTGCCGGTGGTCCCAGGAGCCAGGGCCAGCAGCAGCTTTCTGCTCATCCCCCATAACCCCAGGAGAGCTGAGGCCTGCAGTGGTAAGGACCAGAACTGAAGGAAGGAGGTGGGGACCGCTGGTTTTTTATATGTTGTTGTGGCAATGCCACACATAGTTGGGGTCAGCCCCAAGAGTTGTTACTTACCAGATGCGTGGCTTTGGGCTCATGACACACCCTCCTGATGTCTGGTGGGGAGAAGCAAAGGGCTCCTCCTGTCCTCCCTCGACTCCCCAAGAGCTCGCCCTTTCCCTGAGCCCCACTCCACTCCACTGCAGCCTCTCTGCTCACCACTAGGCTGAGGACCTACCTACATGGTTCACTTAGAATATCTTGTGAAGGCCCCGGGAATCTCCATGAGGCAGACCAGAGCGCGGGAAAGAGGAGAGAAGACTGTGAAGGTCTTAGAATGAGATCCTATGATCTTGCTTCTGGGGAGCACAGGGAATGGGTCATAGAGAAACCCAAGAAGGCTGCCTGAAGGAAGAGGCATCCAAGCTGAGGAGTGAGCCCAGGGAAGATAGTAGAGGGTGGTGGGTGTGCAGAGGGCCACTGCTGGAAGTAGGTTAGGACGCTAACCATGGACAGTGCTGTGGCTCCAGTGTGCATATAAGGAGATGAGAGATGAGTCTGGAGAAGGGTCAGAAGCCAGATCCCAGGATAGGGGGAGAGAGGGGGGAAAGGAAGAAATTGAAAGCTGTGCCAGGCTCATGGTCTTCATTCTGCCAGCTTCAGGGAGTTGATCTTGGAGCAAGAGAGTGCCTAGAGCTTATCAGCTCATCTAGAAAGTTCTGTCTTGAGCTCTCCAGGAGATGGAAGGGCAGGGGAATCTGCAGTTGGAGATCCAGGAGGCCTGGGAAGGGGGGGACCCACGGATGGCTTCCCAATGGGCAGAGCCCAGGGGGCCTGGACAGAGGCCAGAGCTGACTAGAGAGGAGGGAAGGCAGTCAGCGGGGTGGCGAGTGGCCTGTTCATAGGTGGACTGAGTGGTTGCTGGCTAGATTGGAGCCTGGGCATGGGTTGGGCTCTCCCATGGACAGCAGTGGGCAGAGCACCTCCCAGGGCCAGGGCAAGTGTCTCAACACAACCGACTTCCTGCATGTGCACTCAAGTCCTGACCATAGAGGCTGGCTCACTGGTGGGCATGGCTGCTGCTTCTCAAAGTAACAGCCTTGACCTCCTACACATGCCCTGCATCCCTGGCCTCTGTGGGCCTCTCTGAGCCTCCTCTTCAGGCCTCCCCTGCCCCCAACTCCTACCCACCTCCCCCTTTCTTGCTCAGGCCTCCAACTCCAGCTGAGCCCTTGGTGACATACAGTCTCCTTTCCTACCCCCTCCCTATTCCCAACAGTGCAGATGGGGGAAGGTGCTGTAGCCTGAAGAGGAACGCCCCCCCCAAAAAAAGAGAGAGAAGTGGGAAAGGGGAAAAGAAAAGACCAAGAAGACCCAAGGCTGGGTCTGCCAACCACACACTCTGCCTTTCCCCAGAGCCTCAGGCCCCACATCTATGAAAAGAGGTCCTAGTGTGTCCAGCAGGGGGGCAAGGTCAGGGACACAAATAAGGTAAGGGAGGGGCTAGAGGTGTGGCTCGGTGGGAAGAGTGCTAGCCAGTGGCATACCGAGTTTGAATCTTGGTCTTGACCTAAAAAAATAGGGAGAAATATAAGAGCTAGCTGTTTATTGTTTGGCAGAACGGATAGCCAGGGTGTGTGTGTGTGTGTGTGTGTGTGTGTGTGTGTGTGTGTGTGTGTGTAGAAATATAAGAGCTAGCTGTTTATTGTTTGGCAGAACGGATAGCCAGGGTGTGTGTGTGTGTGTGTGTGTGTGTGTGTGTGTGTGTGTGTAGAAATATAAGAGCTAGCTGTTTATTGTTTGGCAGAACGGATAGCCAGTGTGTGTGTGTGTGTGTGTGTGTGTGTGTGTGTGTGTGTGTGTGTGCGTGTGTGGATAGCCAGGGTGTGTGTGTGTGTGTGTGTTGCTGATCCTGAGGCTTGAGCTCAAGGCTGGGTAATGTCCCTGAGCATCTTTTGCTCAAGGCTAGTCTTGAGTTCAACAGAGCCATGGGGCCACTTCTGGCGTTTTCTGAGTAGTTTATTGGAGATGAGTCTCATGGCTCTCCAGCCCAGGCTAGCCTTGAACATCCTGAGTAGCTAGGTTACAGACAGGAGCCACCAGCGACCAGCTATATATACATAGAATTATTTTATTTCAGGGCAGATGATTGGGACAATAGTACGGTGTATTCTGGCACCCCACTCCTAATTTCCTCTCCTATTAACAGGTGACTCATTTGCCACAACTAATGAACTGATAATTGACAGTGTTTTGCTAATTCACCATCTTTTGCCTCAGTTTCTTCCCAAGTGCTGTGATTACCTGAGTATGCTACTACACTCGGCTCCTTGATGCAGCTTTCTTTAGCTGGCACCTCATGCTCTGTCTGCCCCACCTGGGATCCCACATGTGACAGTTGGTCATTTTGTCTCCTTAGGCTCCTTGACTGTTTCTTAACCCCCGTTAGCTTTGATGACCTTCCAGACAAATGTTTTGTAGGGTGCCCTTTCATGAGGGTTTGTCCGATACTTCTGTCTTGATTAGAACTTGGGTCATATACATGGGCCTTGGGGAAGAGAGCCACAGAGGTAGAGTGCCTCTGTCCACAGCTCATACTTGACTTAACTGCTTGGACAAGACATCACCTGGGGTCCCAGCCAATCACAGGCACAAGATGCCAGAAATGATGTGTACTTGGCCACCCCTGTTAAGAAAATGGCGGAGAAAGGAAGGAAACAGGCTGATCAGCCCCAAGGAGCTGAGGCTGAGACTCAATGTGGACACAGCTGGAAAGGGATGTCTGCCGAGGTCCAGGCTCAGAGCTTTTCTCGCAGAGGGGGGGCAACGCCGGCACCTCTGCTTTCAGCAAACCAACTACAAGAGCCTTAAAGTGACCAAAGCTGTCTGGCAACCGAGACAGGCAACGGGGAACCCCAAGCCGCAAGGCCTTCGTTGGCAGAGCACACAAGTGTTTATAACCGCTCCTTTATGACCGCTCTTTTCTTTCCCCACGGCAGGGTTTCCAGAGCCGGCACCATGTACCCTCCTCTGCTTTGCCTCACTTTCCCTGTGCGGCAGGGATCTGGGGACAGCACAGCCATTCTGCAGAGACCTGTGGTTCCTACTTCTCTCTCTTTCCTCTGAGCCAAGTCCTGCTCCCCTCAAAGCTTGCAGTTTGCCTTTCCTAAAGCTTGTGTGCTGGCTTGCGGGCAGGGTGTGGCACCCACAACCACAAATGAGGCCATTAAGGAAAACAAGTGCCCGCCCATCCTGTCCTGCCAGCCCTAGTGCCTAGTCTTTCAGGGCACCCATTGAAGAAGCAGCCCTGCCTACCCCAACTCCAGTGGCGAGGCTCACCTCTGGCTCTTGCAAGCTGTGTTGGCCTGGCTTGGAAGTCTGCATAATGAAGCCAGATTGCATGGGCCCATGCAGGCTTCCTGGTCTCCAGTGTAGAGACAGGGAGGGGTGAGTTGACCTTTCCTAGGTCTGTGGCCTGAGAGGGACCGGGTCCTGGAGGCAGGAGGGGCTCAGAGCAGCTATGCCCCACCTATAGATGGAGGAGTCACCTGCGAGTCCTGCCCAGGTAGCTGTGGGCACCCAGTAGAATGGCAGCGGAGTCCTGGGGGTCCTGAGATGGCTGGGACACAGCTTCCAGGTCACTTGAGAATCGCAGCCAGCATTGCAGAAAGGGGCCCTGCTTCTGTGACAGACTCACAATTCTGTATCTCTTCATCCAGCCACAGGCCCACAGTGGGGTCAACATGGCTATGAGGGACCTAGCATGGCCTCATGGGGCTTCCAGCCCTGATCCTTTGCTCCAGCCTCAGTCTAGACTTTTGGGGGGACACAGCCTCCTCCTTTGGGTCTCCCCAGTCTAGAGTACTGAATGTTCCCTAGGACAGTATGGGGGAAGGACCGTGGGGACACTCAGGAAAGCAGAGCTCCTGAAGGAGGGGAGGGTGATCAGGATTGCTTTATAAATAGGAGAAGTCATTCATTGCTCCACCTCCTGGCCTGTGCCTCAGTTTCACTCTCCAGGAAAGGGGCCAATGATTCCTGCCACCAGGGAAGGGTACGGTTTGAGGAGAGATGCGAGTAAGGAACTTCAAATGCCTCTGTCATCTAGGTGCCTGGGAAGTGTTGGGTAAACCCAACACTTTGGATTTGTCTCATTCATGTGTCACCTAATTCAACCAAGGGTCCTGTTTTAGGAAAGCAAAAACAAACTCTAACCCAGAGATTAGTGAAGCAACTAGTGTCCGTCCTCCCCTTGAGGAGGGAGGATGGGGAGGGAGGCAGAAGTTTTGAGGATCAGGATCCCTTGCCCACTGCCTCCCTCAGACCTCTGTTCTCAGCAGTATACCTTAGCCACTGGAGAGCTCATCAATATTAAAGAGATTCTCCCCCGCCCACCAGCACCACTTGTTGAGCCCCAGCTGCTGCTCGTAAAGCTCCATGGTTCTGGGGACAGGGAGAAAGGTAGGCAATAAAGACATAAACATATCAACAGAAAAATTAACAGAAGGGTGTGGTGGTGCATGCCTGCAATCTCAGCACTGGGGAAGCGGAGACAGGAGGCTGGTGAATTTGAGGCCAGTCTGGGCTGCATGTGGAGACTCAACAAAACAAATGATTTCAGAGACTGCAGTGGATACTTTAAAGGAAACCAGGCCAGCAGCCGTAGGGGAGTATGTGGGCCTCTACTTAGGGTGGACAGACACTTCAGGAGGTGTCATTTAAGCTGAGATCTAAGGTAGGGGCTAGCTTGTGGAGGGAGCAGAGATGAGAAAAGAATGTCCCAGATGGAGGGAGCAGAAGTTACAAAGGTCCTGGGGTATCTGAGGAACTGAGTCAAAGTCCAAGCAGGGGGGGGGGGGCGATGAGAAGGTGGCTCATCAGTGGTAGAGCGCTTGCCTTGCATGCATGAGGCCCCAGGTTCGATTCTTCAGCACCACATAAACAGAAAAAGCTGGAAGTAGCACTGTGGCTCAAGTGGTAGAGCACTAGCCTTGAGCTGAAGAGCTGAGAGACAGTGCCTAGCCCCACAACCAACCCCCCCCCAAAAAAGCCAAAGGGGGGCTGGGGATGTGGCTTAGTGTTACAGTGCTTGCCTAGCATGCATGAAGCCCTGGGTTCAATTCCTCAGTACCACATACACAGAAAAAAGCTGAAGTGGCGCTGTGATAGAGTGTGTGATAGCTTTGAGCAAAGGAAGCTCAGGGACAGTGCCCAGGCCCTGAGTTCAAGCCCCAAGACTGGCACACGCGCGTGCATGCACACACAAAGCCAAAGTGGGTGTCTAAGGTCTGGGCAAGTGAGTAGGAAGCAAAGATGAGGAGGGTCAGGAATGAGCAGGGCCAGGAATGAACAGGGCCTTGGGGATCTGGTAATGGTGTGTGTTGCAAGGGGGGGGAGGGGGAATGCCAAGGGCTTTAAAGCATGGGATGGTGAAAGATGGAGCTTGTGTGCAGAGGCTGGCGCTGAGTGCAGTGGGCTGCGTGACAGGTAGCAGCCAGAAGCCCCTCTGGAGCCACCATTCTCACTGATCCTGAGACCTCACCATCCCACACTGTCTGTGCTCACTGTGTGTGTGGCTGAGATGAGATAGAAGTGCACTTTGGATTTCTGAATAGGGTATTCAAGTGCAGAGATTCAAGTCTTACTAGAAGTGGAGCTCTAGCTTCTGGGTGTGGCCTCTTGGGGGTCCTAGCGCCCAGAGTCCCTGACAGACACCTTACAACAGGTCTTCCTATGCAGGATCACAGGAGAGGCCTGGGCAGAGGTGGAGACCAAGGTCACTTCCCAAGATGGTTTTTAGGTTTCCCTTAACATGCTGGCTGCCATATCATACTAGCATTTGATCTACCTTAAAGCACCCAGAGCCGGCCGCCTCTGCTCAGGCCTGCAATCCCAGCTACCAAGGAGGCTGAGATCTGAGGATCACAGTTCAAAGCCAGCCAGGGCAGAAAAGTCTGTGAGACTCCAACAGAAAACTAGAAGTGGTGCTGTGGCTCAAGTGGTAGAGCGATATAGCCTTGAGCACAAAGAAGCTCAAGGACCAAGCCCAGGCCCAGAGTTCAAGCCCCAGGACTGGCAAAACAAAACAAAACCCCAAAAAACAAAAACGAAACCACCTCCTGACCTGGGGAAGGGGAGAGCAGAAGCGGGTGGGAGCTGTCATTCCTAGTCCAGTCTTTGCCCCTCTTGTTTTCCTGGCTTGGTGGAGGAGGCCCCATGACCCTGCTGAGGTCCGACACCGGTAGGGGTGGGGGACTTGGCTGTGCTTGACTTCTGGGACCTTCTCTGGAGGCAGCCACGGGATGGGGAGGGCAGCACTTTCTGCCTGCCAGGGTCGGGCTCCAGGCTGTGGATCTTCGGGGATCTGGGGGGAGCCGGGGCCACGCCCACCATGCCCCGCCCGCCGCGGGCCCGTGCGCCTGGCGGCGGCGC
>NW_012267222.1:15957400-15989900 GCF_000151885.1 Dipodomys ordii
TTTCTTTTTGCTTATGTGGTGCTGAGGAATTGAACCCAGGGCCTCATGCATGCAAGGCAAGTGCTCTACCCCTGAGCCACCTTCCCAGCCCCTCCCTAATTTTAGAGATAGGAGGTTAAGGCCCAGAGGCTGCCTTGGATCATTCAGCAGGATCTTAGTTGACCTCTGACTTCCCACGTTTTCCATCTTTCTCCTATGTGCCACAGGGAGCTGGGTGTTTTTCTGGAAAGTATAAAGGAAGGTAGGCAGCACCTCTATCACAGACTGTGAGCTCCCCATGACAGGAAATGCGCTCAGCTATCACCAGTCATTGGGAGGTAAGGCATGGTGCAGGTGCAGGTTGGGCCCAGGCAGAGATGTGAAGAATGAGAGGACATCAGAGCTTTGCTCCATGCTACTCCCCATGACCTCAGCCCAAAGTCCACCTCATGGAAACTTTACTGGAAGACACTTCCCCAAACCGACACCCTCACAAGTGGGGAGGCCAAGCTGTCACGGTCTGCCTGCTTTGAAAGGCTGGCTCCCGGACAGGCAGCCCAGTCCCCCTGCCAACCCTCACGCTGCTGGGCTTCTGGGCTGTAGGGGGTGGGCTCCTCGCCAAACCTTTGGCAGGCGGCTCCTGCTCCCTGCAGCCCAGGTTGCTGGGGGCCCTGGCAATGACTCAGAGAGAACTTACTTTCCCTCCAGACCCAACCTGACTCACAAACTTGGCTGAGCCTGCCTCCCACCCCTGCTCTCCTGCTTGCCTCTGGGGGCCCCAGGTAGGTGCCCATCCTCACCTGCAAAACTCGTTCTTGCTGCAGGCCTAGGTGAGCCAGGCTCTCACTTCTGTAACCGAATATTTATCCCCGATTAGTGCTTTCATTCCCTGTCTGTGGGAACCCTGGGTGCGTTCTTTCCCTCCTCTCCTGTCTCTGAGTGTCTCTCACTCTAGCGCCATCCTGTTTGGTTTTTGTTGTTTTTTTTCTCCCCACTTGTCTTTGGAGAGCACCCCTTTCCCTCTTGTTCTGGTTTGCTCTCCCATCTTAGATAGCAAGAAGCAGAAAATTAAGCTCCCAGCAAGTTGGGCATCTATGGTCCCTGGCATTGGCTCAGTTCCCACTTACATCTCCCCAGATGGATCTGGCGGCTTGCCACCTAATCCTCCACGTAGCTACTGCCTCCCCCCACCCCAATCTGCCCTGATTGACATGGCCTCATTTCCAAAAGGAATTCAAGAAAGCATTCAGGTCCCTGCTCGTGACCGTGACCTTGTCTCACGGGCAGGTACACGGAGGGCTCAAAAAAGCCCTTGACTGGGCTGGGAAGGTGGCTTACTGGTAGAGTGCTTGTCTAGCATGCATGAAGACCTGGGTTCGATTCCTCAGTACCACATAAACTGAAAAGGCCAGAAGTGGTGCTGTGGCTCAAGTGATAGAGTGCTAGCCTTGAGCAAAAGAAGCTCAGGGACAGTACCCTGGCTCTGAGTTCAAACCCCAGGACTGGCAAAAAAAAAAAAAGGGGGTGGGAGATAGGGGGCCTTAACTGAGAGGTCAGGCAACTGTAAACAGTAAAGATGTACCCAGGAACTGGCCAATATCTCCTGGTCCAAGCCCAGTGCTCCAGGAGACTGACTTCTCCTGCCCCAGGAGCTGTGTTTGCTCTGGATTTGTTCTGCCCCCTAGAGACAACACCTTGCATTTGTACTTAGAACAGTCCCAAGTTGAGCACAGAACATGATGAGGTTAAAGAGCCTGCTTCCAAATGCCACTTGCCATTCTGGCTTAGAATGATGACCTTTTAAATTCAATCTGGGCTTCATTCTAATTTAATTAACAGTGAGCACCATCCATTTAGATTCAGCACTTTGTTTGCCCTGGAACAATGAGGCTCAGCCCAAGTCTGCTGCTCTAGTGGTACCCCTCCTGGGGACCAGGCCTCCCAGCCCTTTCTGGAGAGATGGATGTGTCATGGGCCTATCTCTTCTGCTCCCTTCCAGCCTCAGCTTTCTGGGTCTCTCCTGGAGCTGAGAATACTCCTTAGTCCCAGGGACAATGTGAGAAAAGAATTATACCACCTAGCAATGAAATCTCAGGCCCATTCACAAATACTTACTCGCCTATCCAGATGTCTGTGGCTCAGGCCTATAATTCTAGCTATTGAAGAGGCTGAGATGTGAGAATCTCAATTCAAAGCCAGCCTAGACAGGAAAGCCTATGAGACTCTTAACTTTCGTTAACTACCAAAAACCCAGAGGTGGAGCTGTGGCTCAAATGGCAGAGTGAAAAAAAACTAAATGACTAGACTCTGAGTTCAAGCCCCAGTACCAGCATGTATGCACACATGTGCACGCACGTGCACACGTATGCACACACACATACATATACACACAATTATTAGCTACTTTTAGGGCCTTTCTCCTCCCCTGCTTCCCTGTCCCTTCCAACTTCTGCCTTCTGTGTCTTTTCTCTCTCCTTCACCTTTTCAGACACCTTTACTCCTGGCTGTCACCTTGTCCCTCTCACCAAACCAATGAAGTAAGTCCCTTCCCTCCCTCCCCTTTCCAGTGTGTCCTTCAGCTCTCTGGAATGAGTGCCAGGCAGAGGGTGCCCCTCATCCAAGGTCACACTGCTTCCTGTTCCCTGTGAGCTCAGCCTAGATGACTTTTCCTGGCCAGGGGAGCACAAGAGGTCATGAGGAAGAGGAAGATGTGGAGGAGGAGGAAGGCTGAGACAGTTCTGGAGCAGAAGGACGGACAGGCAAAGGGACACTATTGTCAGTGTCTTCTTACATGGCAGCACCTGCCCCAAGTCCTCAGGACCCTTCCGAATACCAGTGCCCAGGGCAAGTTGAGGGAGACATTGATATCCTTGGTGAACCTTTGAGGTATTGTGCATGCACTTGAGCATCACCCCAGTCTCTCTGCACCAGGCTGTCTGTGAAAGTTTTAGCTAATGAGAATAGCGCTGAGAAGCTTTGCTTCTCCTAGTTTTGGAAAAGGGGTTTTAGCAGGGGGGCTTCCCTCCTTCCCTTCTTCCCTCTCTCTCTCCCTCCACTTGCCTGCTGCTGTGGTAAGAGCCAGCTGACCTATGAAATGATCACCTTGTCTCTCTCTTTTTTTAATTTTTAGTGTTTTATTGTTATTATAAAGGTGATATATAGAGGGGTTACAGTTACATAAGTCAGGTAATGAGTGCATTTTGTGTGTGTGTGTGTGTGTGTGTGTGTGTGTCAGTCGTGGAGCTTAAACTCTGGGCCTAGGCGCTATCCCTCAGCTCTTTAGCTCAGGCTCTACCACTTGAGCCACAGGGCCTCATGCATGCAAGACAAATGAGTGCATTTCTTTTTGGACAATGTTACACCCCTTCCAGCGCTTTCTCCCAGTTTTTCCCTCCTGTCCCCACCTACAAATTATATAGTTCATTTGCAACACAGAGCCTGGACTCGCTTACAGGCTGATTTTTCTTCACCGAAAATTCTCATTTCCCCTTTCCCTAGTGCCCTCATTCCCAGTCACTTTCTGTCTACAGGGTACCCAGCCAGGGCCACAGGGCTCTTACTCTAAGATGACCCATCGCAGGTCCCCATGTGCCACTGTGAGACTCCTGTGGGTTCTGGCGCGGCTCTGGGGGCTGCCCTTCCTCAGCTATGTGGGGGCATTGGCAGGCCAGAGTCCCAGTCCTCCAGCATGCTATGACAACCACCTTAGGAGTCTCCCTGCTCAACTCCCACCTTGCTCCCTCTTAGTTGCTCTTCCCAAAGGACAAATCTGTCTCTCTAGTTCTGAAGAGGGCATTCATGTTCCTTAATCTATCTTACAGCGCTCCTTAAATAAATACCCTATCAGCTTCTGTTTATTCTTCAAGACCCAGCCCAGATTATCACCCCCTCCAGGAAGCCTTCCCTGATTGAACCCCTGTTCATTATTCCAGCCTTTATCAGCATCCCATTAGGCTGGGAGCAGCTGATAGTAAAGGAGCCTCTTCCCCTCCGTGCATGAGTTGGTGCTCAGCTGTTTGTTGTGGGGCAACTCATGAACCAGCCCCACCTTCAGGAGTGCCTTCTTGCGCTGTGGCCCTGGCCTTTTCAGGAAGCACCTCTTAGAACAGAGCCCCTGAGCTGGTTTTGGGTGTGACGGGCCAGGGCTTAGGGCTCTGAGTGCTGTTACACACACACACACAGAGGCTTCCCCTCATTGTGCCTCCTTTCCTGTTTAGCTAGACTGTGAGGCTGGGGACATTTCTCCTGCCTTGATGGAGCTGCTTCTTTTCTTGTCTCCTCCAGTATCCCAGACCACATCTCTGATCCATAAGTGGGCTCAAGCATCCACAGGCTCAGATTCAAGTCCCTGCTCTGCCCATTCAGCTCTGTGGGGTAGACTAACCCCTCTGGGCCTCAGTTTCTCCATTTGTAAACAGATGACCAAGAAGCCAGCCCTGGCGAGATCATGAGGGCTTACCAAGCTCAACATGTCCCTGCTTGAAGAACAGCTATTGCTGGGCCCTGGGCCCTGGGCCACAGGCCCGTGGGCTTGGGGCCTCTGAGGCAGGCCTAGCTGGCCGCCCTCTGCATATCTGCAGTCCAAACATCCTGTTCCTTTCCAGCTCCTTACTGGAGAGGCAAGGAAATGCTGTTGGTCTTTTTTCCCCGTCTGCCCATATCGGGTGACACAGAACACACAAGCCCTCCCGGCTTGAGCTGCCGAGTCTCAGCTACTGGCTAGGGTGGAGGTTCCGTTCTTGGCTTAGGGCTGATTCTGTGGGAACCAGACCACCCCTGAGACGGAGGACAGCCCGATGGCTCCCCAGGGCCTAGGCCTGCCTCGGAGCCCCTTCCTCTTGAGATTGGGGAGCCCTGAACTCACGTCCTCCCCACTCCTCCTGCCTCCTCCCCTGCAGGTGAACTTCCGCAGCCCTCGGAGCGGCCAGAGGTGCTGGGCAGCACGGACCCCGGTGGAGAGGCGGCTGGTGGTGTTGGTGGCACTTTTGGCAGCAGGATTGGTGGCCTGCCTGGCAGCACTGGGCATCCAGTACCGGACAAGTAGGTGCTTCTGTGTTTGTGGAGGGCTTGTCTCCCCCTGTCCCTCTGTTTCTGTACAGAGGACTTCCCTGCTCAAGCCAAGAAGGCTTCTAAGCACAAGGAAGAAGCCAGGTCTGCAGGGCTCAGGGTGATGATTGGTACAAAGGTAAATTAGAACAACCTGAGTTCACATCTGAGCCCAGCAATCCAACAGCAGTATGATCTTGAGCAAGTCATTTACTTCCCCAGACTCTGTGTCATCTCCCTTTAAGGGGGGAAAGCAGTGCCCAATAGGGTTTGGCCCTGAGGTCCTATGCAGTGCCTTAAGGACTTCTTCAGCCTCGGCTCTGACATGGTTGCTAGGGTGGCTGCTGGACCAGGCTGGCGCAGCCTGCCCAAGAGGAAGCCAGTGGTGGCTTCTGCATGCTGACCTCTCTGTGGGCCAAATACCCCCCCTTTACAGACATGGCCTCGTGTCTTCCCTTCATGTCCCTACAGGCTGTGGTTGCTTTCAGTTCTTTTCTAGATAAGGAAACTGAGGCCCTGAGGATTTGAGTGAGGCAGCTGGAATTTTCCCACTGGCTCCCTCCTAGGCTTCAGAAGCCTCAAGAGCTCAGGTCCTGCCTTCTTTTGTAATCACTGTCATTCCTGATCATGAGGGATGTCCTTCCTTGCCAGAGTCTTTGTGCCTGTGTCCGTCCCTCCATCCAGCTGGCCATTCCCATTACATGAGCGTAGGGTGAATGTGGCCCCTGTTATCTCACCCTCAGAGCTGCTTCTCGGAGCCCGCCAAATGGATCCTGCCAGCACTGCACTTTACTCAGCTAGCACTTATGCAACTGGGAAGATTCGAGTTAAAACCAAGGACAGGGAGGCCAGCCAATTCCAGGCTGTCTCCCTCTCCTGCTCCTGTCCCCAGTATCTAGCTTTCTGATGATCCACCTGGCTGAGCAGCCAGAGAGGGGCTTTGGTCAGGGTCCCGCCCACCAACTTGGCCATGTACCATGAAACCATGGCTGTGCTGGGCCCTCCCCGCTGTGAAGCTGCTGGCCTGAGGTTGGTCATGGTAGACTGGAAAGGAAGGGCCTTCCGGGCCTGGAGAGAAGAGAGGGCATACTCTAGAAATAAGTGTTTAACTGACGTTTAAAATGTGTGTATTATGTAGGTTCTAGGGCTTGAACTCAGAGCCTGAGCTCTGTCTCTAAGCTTTTTTTTTCCCCCCTCAAGGCTAAAGCTCTACCATTTGAACTTCAGCTCTACTTCTGGCTTTTTTGGTGGTTAACTGGAGATAAGAGTCTCAGAGACTTCCCTGCCCAGTCTGGCTTGGAACTGTAATCCTCAGATCTCAGCCTTCTGAGCAGCTGGGATGACATGTGTAAGCCACAAGCATCCGGCTCTTAACTGACTAAATGGGCTATAGTCCCAGCAGGTGCTAGATGTATATTTGAGTAAGTAATTTACTAGCTTCCAGGCCTTTCACCACACATACTTACGTAGCCCCTGGAGCTATGGTGTACAAATAATAACTGAATGAATGACAGAATGGACAAAGGAAGAAGAGAGAGAGAGTGTGTGTGTGTGTGACACTACAGATGTGTGTTTGTGCGTGTGTTGTGTGTCCTCTACCAGCGGGTCACTAGCTGCTGGCACCACCCTGCAGTTGCCATCTGGCCTCACATCCTGATCAATCAGCTTCAGTTCTGAGCAGCCCACTGGTCTGTGCAGACCATGGCCAGCTCTTTGCCCTGGACCTGGGAAGCAGGCAGGATTCCAGCAGCCGGTTTGGCCCTGGGGCTGCCCTTAGGAGCCCCCAAGGGGTTTCTTCTCCAGGATCCAAAGAGAGCTCCCAAGGGACAGCTCTTAGGGACAGCTCCGTAGGGGTCATACTCAAAGCAATTCTGCTGTTGTTGCCAAGTAGGTCCTAAGGGGGAACCTGACCCTCTCAGCATCTGGAAAGGGGTTTTTCCACCTGGGCCTGCCTTCTTGTCCTAGGGTGGAGTGGATTAGGGATCAGGTAACTCCTGAGCCACCTGAAAAAGCAGTGGCCACCTAGGATATGGACAGTAACCTTATGACATTGGCCTCGTCTGAGCTAATGCCAGACCAGGAAAGCAAGTCCTCGGCGTACCTGGAAGACCCACAGCTATGTCCTGTCTGGGCACCTAAGGATCTTTTGATCTGTCTTCCTGCTACACCCTCCTTTCCAGAAACTTGCAAGTAACTGCAAACAACAGCCACCCAAACATGAAACTCCCTCAGGAAGCACTGGCAGCACCTTAGAAGGTGGTAGGGCCAGCCACCAACCAAGTGAGGGGACTTAATCTAGGGTTGATTCTTGCCTTCTCAACTGACACATGCCCATCCTGATGGGTTGAAATGGTTGCCCCCTCCAGGAGGTGGTCACCAGGTGCTGGATAAAACATGGCCACTCAGTTGGCCATTTGTTCCTTCTGCTAGATGCCAGGCACAGTGGTGGGCAAGCAAGCAAGATGCCAGTCTTATACTCAAGTTCATGTTCTAGTCCAGGAGGTAGCCAGGGAGAAGACCGAGGCCCGCCATACAGCTCCCTATACAGGGAACGGGGACTGGGGGGGGTTTCCCTGGGGGAAGAGGAGGAAGTCCTAGGTGGGAGACTTGGAGCCGTTAATTTGTTAATCAAATATACATTAAGCACCTGCTGAGCCGGGACAGTGTAAGGATCTGTGAGCCATTACATAGTTAAATAACCAAGCATTCATTGTGTGAGCACCATCTAGGAGCTGGCACAGCATCCAGCAGAGTTGGGGTCTTAGGGAGGACCCACATCTCTGACACTGGCTCCTGATACTGAGTTCATTTTGTTTTTTAAATCCAAGTCCTCTTACAGTCTATCTCCTGGGTATTTCCTTCAGCCAAGATTTTGTCCAGCCCTGACTTCCTGTGGCTTAGTGTGTAACAATAGGTATTCTTTTCCCTTATACCCTAATAGTGAATAGGCCTTTTCAAATCGCACACAAGTTCTCTTTCCCCTCCCCCCATGGCAGTTCTGGCCATCCCCATGGTTGGGACTGGTGTGTGCTACTATGATTAAGATGGTGTGATCTCAAAATATTGAAAATGAAGCCAGGTGAGCTTCATTGTATGAGTAGATAGATAGATATACATACCTACTACTAATGATAGCCTCATTCTCTCCATCAAAAGTATTGTGTATAGGATTGTGTATGGGAGTGGAGTTCAGTGGAGTAGCACTTGTCTAGCATTGAATTCCTGGGGTCAATCCTAGCACTATAGCACTTGTATGCACATGCACGTGCACAACACACACACACACACACACACACAAATTCTCTGTTTACATATAATAGCTCAGTAAGTTTGTGTGTTTATGTATGTGATGTATGTGTGCATGTGCGTGTGTGTGTGTGCGCGTGTGTGAGTGTGCACGCGCATGCGTGCACGTTCCTAGGGCTTGAACTCAGGGCCTGGGTGCTGTCCCTGAGCCTTTTGCTCAAGGCTAGCGATTTGCCACTTGAGCTACAGCTCCACTTCTAGCTTTTTGGTGATTAATTGAAGATAAAAGTCTTATGTAGTTTGCTGTACAGGCTAGCTTCCAAGTATGATCCTCAGAACTGAGACTCCTGAGTAGCTGGAATTTCATGTGAGCCACCAGCACCTGGTATGCTCAATACATTTTAATGATTGCAAATTATCTCAAATATAGTTGCCCTGAGTTCCCTCCTGTGTTGTTGCCCCTCTGAGCCCTCCATGGGGAACTTTGTACTTATCAGAACAGACAAAAGATCCTGTCCTGACCACCCTCGTGGCTGATGGTGTGCTGCCAAAGGAGGCCAGGACCCCTCTGCCAGCCCTGCCTTCTTCCTGTTTTCTAAACAACAGCCTGAGATCTTCAGACCTGGGCCCTGAGGAAGCAGAGAGCCCTGTGTCCAGCCAGAAATTTCCCAGTACATTTCCACTTACTTCTGGACAGAGAAACTGAGCCTTGGAGAGACAAGAGGTCACTTGTAAGAGGCCCTGCAAGGCAGAGACAGAAAGCTGAGGTTTGAACCCACATCAAAGGGTTTCTAAAGCCATCCTACCTTGCTATTTCCCTGTGTGTTAAGGAAACTGATCTTCCAGTCCAGCTACCCCGCTCCTGGCATGGCCAGCAAAGAGATGGTACTTAGCTCCCAGCTCCCACACAGCTGGGTGACCTTGTTCTAGTCACTTCCTCAATGCCTTAGTTTCTTGGGGTTGGTTGGTTGGTTGGTTTGAGCCAGACTTGTGGCTTTGAGCTCAGGGCCTGGGCCATGTCCTTGAGATTTTTCTTTTTGATCAAGGCAAGTGCTCTGCCACTTTTTGGTGCTTAATTGAATATAAGTCTCTCAGACTTTCTTGCCTGGGCTGGCTATAAACCACAATCTTCGATCTCTTCCTCCTGAGTAGCTAGGATTACAGGCATGAACCACCAGCCCCTGGCAGCTTCCTGGTCTTTGTACATGAATATTATAGCTGCATCTGATGCCGGGGTGGGGGTTGAGAATGGCGAGCATGTGAGAACAGCAGGGGTGCAGGGAGCAGCCTCTGTTGTCACTTGCCTGGCTTGGGTCTGTAGACCATGAGACCAGGCCTGGTTCCTGGTTCCTCAGTCCTGCAGAGTCAGGCTTGGCCTCCTGGCTCAGCCAAGCCTCTGGAGAGCCATCTGTGATTCTGGTCCCCTGACCAACCTTGAGGCTGGGGGCCTGAACCATTCCTCATGTCTCTGGCAAACTGGTCACTTGTTTCCAGTTTGTCTTATCAAATGGTACTAGGATTTGAACACAGGGTCTTTGCTCTTGCTTTGTTTGAAGATTTATTGAGATAGAGGATTCCTGCCATGTGCTCAGGAGAGGAGCTGTTTCCTGGCTCCTCCCCTGTCCACCTCGTCTCCCTGTGTCCCGGTTACCTCACCCACGTGGTACAGAGTCAATGTTCACTCTGTTTCATGTAGAATGAATGGCAGTTTCTCCTACTCTTCTCTTCTGACTCTTACATGTGTATGTGTGTCCCTGAATGAATTATTAGCTCCTGAAGGAAAAGACTTTGCCTTTTATAGTCCTCAACTTCCTCCACCCTCTCTGTCTTACACACACACACACACTACTCAGCAAAGAATCCAGAAGACCCTTATTTTGTTGAATACATGAATGCATAAATGAGTAAAGGAATTTATTTTGTATCAGAGAATAACAAAAAGTTGGTGAAGGCTTGGACATGGTGGTATACACCTATAATCCCAACTGTTTGGGAGGTGCGGATAAGAGGATCAAAGTTGGAGGATAGCAGGAAAAAGCCAGAACTCTATTTCACAAAACAAACAAAAAAGCCAGGCCAGGTATGGTACCTCATATCTGTACTCCATCTACTTAGGAGGTAGAGATGAGAAGGACCACAGATCGAGGCTAGCCCAGTCAGTTTGTAAGACACTCTCTTAGTTAATAAGCTGGGCATGGTGATGCCTGCCTGTGATCTCAGCTACAATGGAGTCTCCACCTGAGTCTAGCTGAGCACAAGTTTGGTACTCTGCCTGAAAAATCACTGAAAAGCAAAAGGACTGGGCGTGTGGTTCAAGAGCTGGAGTGCCTGCCAAGCAAGCATGAAACCCTGCATTCAAACCCCACTACCACTAAAACAAACAGCAACAACAACAACGTGGGCATGGTAGCACATACTCATGATTCTAGCTACCAAGGAAGCATAGGTAAGAGGATCATGGTCCAAGGTCAGCCTGGGCAAAATTAAGAGATCCTCTCTGAAATCAAACTAAACGCAAAAGGACTGGATAGGGTTTGGCTCAAGTGGCACAGTACTTACATCCCAGCACTTAAAAAAGGGGGGGGAGTCTCTATGGGAGGATTATGAGAAACACCTCTTCGTTCTAGGGACTTTGATGGCACAAAAGAGTTTTAGCTGCTAAACCAAGGTCTTCTTTTACAAGCTGGGAGATCTGAAATTTCCTGATCATAAGGAGTCTAATAACCATCCAGTTCCAAGCTCTTAGGGTTAAGTGTGGGTTTGTGTTCCCCAGGCCCTAGGCCACTTGTGCTGCCCTCCTGGACCCTTCTCCCTGCCCCTCTTCACTGGCCTCTTGTCCTTGTCCCCTTCCAGGAACACCCCCAGTATGTCTGAGCGAGGCTTGTGTCTCAGTGACCAGCTCCATCTTGAGCTCCATGGACCCCTCGGTGGACCCCTGCCAAGACTTCTTCAGCTATGCCTGCGGGGGCTGGATCAAGGCCAACCCTGTGCCTGATGGCCATTCCCGCTGGGGGACCTTCAGCAACCTTTGGGAACACAATCAAGCCATCATCAAACACCTGCTGGGTAAGCACCAGCAGGGGGACAGACAAATATGCCAGGTCCACTGCACCTGCCAGCCAGCCCAGTCTGCTCAGAGGAGAGGCAGGGCAGGCTAAGAAGGCCGTGGACTTTGTAGTAAGGGGGTTGGTAGCCCTGGTTGCTATTCTGTGGCTTCTAGTTGCACTGTAGGTCTTGACAGTTTTGAAGGGGAAGGCTGGACACACCAGCTCAGGTTTGAAGGCTGTGAATCAGTGGAAGTTGTAACAACAGCTCATCAGAGTTAGTCTCTCTGGCCTCCTGGTAACCAGCCTTGCAGGTTAAGCTGTCTGACCAAAGTCCTTCCAACCTTGAAGTTGGTGGTTTTATGCTCAGGTTAGAACCCCACGTGTGTCTTGTTTACAACAGTATTCCTGGTTAATGTTTGTTGAATCCCCAATGGGAATCAAGAAGGGAGCCCCAGTAACAAACTGGACCCCAGACCTCCTGACTCGAATCCCCTGGCATCTGTGACCTTGGCTGTCTGCCTTTCCTGTCGACCTTTGCTTTATTCTGGGACCCTCAATGCTGGGAGGAGCCAGATTATTAAAATCCAATTCATGTGTCCACCAGTAAGAACTTAAACTCAACAAATACTATTTTTAAAAACTCCTTAAGGGCTGGGAAGGTGGCTCGGTGGTAGAGTGCTTGTCTTGCGTGCATGAGGCCCTGGGTTCAATTCCTCAACACAATGTAAGCAAAAAAAGCCAGAAGTGGCACTGTGGCTCAAGTGGTAGAGCCTTGAGCTGAAGAGCTGAGGGACAGCACCCAGGCCCAGGCTGCACGACCGAATAAAATAAAATAAAAAATAACTCCTTGAGAAAATGATGAGGGGTTGGAGGCATAGCTTAGAGTACTAGCCAATGAGCAAAAGTTCTAGTACCAGTCTTGGAACAAAAAAGAAAAAACAGAACTGTGAAAAGGGTGACATCAGTCAAGATACATTGTTCTCATAGCCTGATTTCTGGAATTGAAATCTCTGTGTACAGCTATTTAATAAAAACAAATAAATATTATTTTTTTAAATCCTTCAGCATACCAGTAGGTAAATAGGAGAAGGTAACTAAAAGAGGGTAAATTCAGCTGGATGCAGTGGCTCATACCTGTAATTCTGTCTACTAAAACCAGACATCTGGAAGACTGTAGTTCAAGGTCAACCCGAGCAGAAAGTTCTCAGAGACCCTGTTTCAACCAATAAAAAGCTTCTACTTACAATTCAGCTATAGTATAAGAATGGCAGTCTAGGGCTGGCCTGGGCCAAAAGCAAGACTCTATTTCAAAAATAACCAAAGCAAAAAGGACTGGAATTATGGGTCAGGCTGCAGAGCACCTACCAGACTAGTACAAGACATGCTCCTCAGCAGCATGGGAGACAACCTCCTGCTCATCTCCCTGGAGATGGGAGCAGGTGTATTGAGGTGGGACTGAAGCAGCAAGTCCCAGCCCAAGATGGCCCTTGCCTACCTCATGCCACTACTTATCCTGGTAACCTGGTCAGATGGGCTAATGTCAGCCCCTGGGGTCAGGGCTGGCTCTGCCCCTGACCTGCAGGTCTGGGGTCTGTCACTTCACTAGGCGGCTTGTTTTCTTATCAGAACACTGGAACACAAGCTTCCTCCAAGTTTATGAAAATTCAATAGATTTATTACACTTTTTTATTGTTGTTGTCCTGGTCCTGGGCTTAAACTCAGGGCCTGGGTGCTGTCTCTGAAGTTTTTTGTTTTTTGTTTTTTTCCTGGCTCAAGGCTAATGTTCTACTGCTTGAACATGACTCCACTTCAGGTTTTTTGGTAGTTAAGAGATAGTCTTACAAATTTTTCTGCTGAGATTAACTTTGAAGCTTGATTCTCAGATCTCAGCTCCTTTTTTTTTTTTGGGGGGGGGGTCCAGTCGTGGGCCTGAACTCTGGGCCTGGGCGCTGTCCCTCAGCTCTTCAGCTCAAGGCTAGCCCTCTACCACTTGAGCCACAGTGCCACTTCCGGCTTTTTTCTTTTTGCTTATGTGGTGTTGAGGAATTGAACCCAGGGCCTCATGCATGCAAGGCAAGCACTCTACCACTGAGCCATCTTCCCAGCCCCAATCTCAGCTTCTTGAGTAGCCAGGATTACAGGCGTGAGCCACTGGTGCATGGCTACACATGGTCTTTTTGTTTTGTTATTTGGCAGTTCTATTTTGTTATTTAGCACTACTGTCATTGGAACTCGGGGCCCCATGCTTGCTAGGCAAGTGCTCTTCCACTTGAACCACACCCATTGTTTTTCACATAGGGTCTCAATTTGAGCCTGGACTGACCTGAACTACAGACTTCCTATTTTTGCTCCCTTCATGGCTAGCAGGCACATTCTATCTCACAGCTTTTTATTAATGGGGGTAGGGGGGAGCATGGAGGGAGGGAGTCGTAAACTTCTTCTCCTGGGGCTGAGGTGCTCTTCATCTAAGCCTTCTGAATAGGTAGGATTATAGACATGAGCCACTGTCCTAAGCTTACCTGTAGTTTTCATCAAGTCTAGCAAGTTAATAGTAAATAATAAGGTTTTTTCTTTAAATCAAAAGAAATTTCAAATCAGGAAATTTAAATTACTACGCCTGCATTCTGCAGCTCAGTGGAGGCTGAGGAACTCTCAAGTTACTCCTGAGTTGAAATCGTTGCAAGACCTGCTCAAGCGCTTCTCTGCCCTGATTTTGTGAAAATCTGTCTTCCCAAAAGCACATTAAGAATCCACGTGCTTAGTTTCATTCTTTTTTTTTTCTTTCTTTTTTTTTTTTTTGGGTCCGGTTGTGGGGCCTGAACTCTGGGCCTGGTCGCTGTCCCTCAGCTCTTCAGCTCAAGGCAAGCACTCTACCACTGAGCCACCTTCCCAGCCCTAAAGTTTTTTTCATCTTTTTTTTTTTGTCGTGGGGCTTGAACTCTGGGCTTGGGTGCTGTCCTTGTGCTCTTCAGCTCAAGGCGAGCGCTCTACCACTTGAGCCACAGCACCACTAAGAATCCACGTGCTTAGTTTCAGATGAAGCGAAAAACCTGAGAGTTGTTGAAAGGGGCAGTGTGTCTTTAGTGGCAGTTGGGTGGTTATGAGGGAAATAAATCACTACCCATAGTTTTCAAGATAACATGAAGTCTAGCTTTGGGTAAGCAGCATTCATGCCTACCATAGTCATTTCTGTGGCAGTAACGTAGCTACTTTATGTCAAATGTCAAGTGTTCATGCTCAGACCTACTGTACATACCCTACGGGTGAATTTGAGTAACTTTACAGTGTTGAACCCTATGCGATCCGAGCATGCGTGGTTCTTCCTTGGTGGTGGTCTCAGTCCACAGAAGCCAAAATCTACTTTGTGTTGGAAGTCCTCAGTCTGGCATGTTGATGGGGGAGAGGTGGTTGCCAGTATATTAAGCTTGTGCATTGTAACCTTTGACCTTGCACAGCACAGTCCACATAGCTGTTCTGTAACTTCATCCCATTTGGTCCTGCAGAACATTGTTCAATAGATAAACAAACTGAGATTCTCAGGGCAGGCTAGTGGATAGCAGAGCAGGACAGGCCTGGTTTCCAGTTGTGTGCCCTTTCCCTGCCCCTCACCATCCTTAGGGATAAGGGTCACGTGCAGCTCCCTGTGCACCTTGCTACACAGTAGGACAGGAGGACCTGAAGGAGAGCAGGAAAGAGGCTGACGTTGCTTGTCCTCTGCAGGCTGGACGCAGTGCTGGGCTCTTTGTAGTTGTTCCCTGTTTAGGCCTCACTGCAACCCTGAAATTTAGGGATTCTCTTATTTATTTGTTTGTTCACTTGCTACCTTACTGTGTCAATTCTGAGGCTTATACTCAGGACCTGGGTGCTATCCCTAAGCTTTTGTGCTCAAGGCTAGTGCTCTACCACCTGAGCCATAGCTCAGAGATAAGAGTTTCTGGACTTTGCTACTCAGGCTGCTTAGAGCTCAGCCTCCTGAGTAGCTAGGATTACAGATATGAGCTACCAGCACCTGGCAATTTAGGGATTTTTATTCCCATTTTCCAAATGGTGACACTAAGACTCAGAGATGTTAAGGGATTTTGCCCCAAGAGCACACCTCTAGTGCAGAATGGAGGGGGCTCATCTCTGGTGAGCCATTAGCACTGATAGGAGCTAGGGAAGAGGTAGACAAATTGTCTGACTTCCTGGTTCGTCCCCAAGTTGGCTCTGTGCCTTGTGACCACAATCCTGACCCTACTACTTCCGGAGCTGGTTCTTAATCAGAGAAAACCTTGGATCTGAGCCCAGCCTACCCTGCTTGGCCTTAACTTGTCAGAACTCGGGAAAAGTGGTCTCCAGTCTTGGGCTATATCCTTACATCCACCCAGTTCCTCAGGGTCAAGTTGTGGCTGTTCCAAGCTGGGCATAGAACAGCCAGAATCAGACAATCAAAGCCCTGACCACAAGGCCAGGGTCTAACAGCCTCAGAAGGCCATCCTGCAGGGCTGTGAAGCCAACCAGCCCAAATGCTAGCTCAGCTGTTGACCAGAGACCTGGCTTTCTTGTACCTCGTTCTAATCTCTGTGAAATAGGGACCTGGATGACCCCCTAACACCTAAGGTTGTGATAAGTATTGATCTGCATGTGATGTTCAAAGTACTTAGCTTGGTGGTATTGAGTGAGTTCTAAGCTGTTTTACCAAATGACCTACTAAGCTACTACAGGAAGACCACTAGCCTCTCAGAGCCCTCTATAAGAAGGAATCAAATTCAGATCATTAGGAAGCATACTCTAAGAATACACCATTACTTATTCTGTTTTTCATTATCAGGGAAAGTGGTGCAGAGTAACACACAGTTTCTTTTTTTTTCTGGTTGGTCATGGGGCTTGAACTCTGGACCTATGCTCTGTCCTTCAGCTCAAGGCTAACGCTCCAGCGTTTGAGCCACAGCACCACTTCCAGTTTTCTGGTAGTTTATCGGTGATAAGAGTCTCATGAACTTTCCTACCTGGGCTGGCTTTGAACTGTGATCCTCAGATCTTCGCCTCCTTAGTAGCTAGGATTACAGATGTGAGCCCCCAGTGCCTGACAACACATACAGTTTCTTATTCATACTGTTTTATTTAACTCTCAAGGTGTGCCACAAGGACATCAGATATACCCATTTTATAGACAGGACCTACAGAGGTGGAAGAAGCATGTTTCCCAGAAGTGGTGGAGCTGAGATTCAGCCCAAAACTCATAGAGAGGCCCCACACAGCCCTGCTTTGGAGAGCAGTGGAATGTGAGTCACAGCCTCCTTCCTTAGTAGCTGCCTGGCTGAGCTCTGCAGAGCTGGCCTTAGCTCCAGGCCAGCTCCTCCTGAAGTCACATCCCAGGTGCCTTCTTCCAGCCTCGCTCCTGAGAACTAGTCTAGAGATGGCCTCTCACTAATGGCCTTCATTCTTGGGGTGTTGGTACCTGAAGCCCCCTGAAGGAACAGGTAGCAGATAGGGAAAAAAATGCAAGAATGTGGTCATTGTGTTCTTGGGGTTAAAGCCAGACAGGCTTCAGCTTTTCCCAGCGCAAAGAGGGGGGTCAGCCAGACAGCAAGCTGCAGAAGGCTCCAGCTGGGAGACACTGGGACAAGCTGGGTGCTGAGGGCCCTCCAAGGTGGCTGGGGTTGGCTCTGTCTCAGCAGAGGGAAGAGGGAGGACACTCAGAGTGCCAGTGAGGATAAGGTCGCGGCCAGGGAGCACAGATGTTCCCCTGCTCTTGCTCGGTGGCCTTGGGCAAGCCTGGTGTTTTCTTTGATGAGTGAATCATGGCTCCTGGAGAGGAGGTCCAGGCAGATCTGGTGCAGGTGGGCTGGCCCAGGCCAGGCACCACTGTACGTGTCCTTGTGGTCTGTTGGAAAGGTGATCTAAGCTTGTGTGGGTGGTCTGTATAGGCTCTGGGGACACTGTAGTGGTGACATATCCTCAGGGGAAGCAGCCAGCCGGGCAATACCCCTTAAACTTGGCTTTGCCATCAGCTTTCCAGTTGTAGTTAGCTTTGGAGAGCCAAGCCATCCCCAGACCCTTTGAGACTCTTCTTTTTTATTTTTTGGTCCAGTCGTGGGGCCTGAACTCTGGGCCTGGGCACTTGTCCCTCAGCCCTTCAGCCCAAGGCTAGCGCTCTACCACTTGAGCCACAGCACCACTTCCGGCTTTTTTCTTTTTGCTTATGTGGTGCTGAGGAATCGAACCCAGGGCCTCAGGCATGCAAGGCAAATGCTCTACCACTGAGCCACCTTCCCAGCCCCCTTTGAGACTCTTCTTAAAGCAACTTCCTTTGCTTGCTAGCCTCCATGGGACTTGAGCCTTCATATATGTGTGCCTATCATGTTTGTGACATCATAGTATAAGATAAATGTATTAAAAAAAAAAAGCCCAGTTCCTATGGTTCACATCTGTAATCCTAGCTACTATGAGGCTGAGATCTGAGGATCATGGTTTAAACCAGCCTGAGCAGGAAAGTCCATGAGACGCTTATCTCCAGTTAACCACCAAAAGGCTAGAAGTAGAGTGCCATCCTTGTGTGAAAAAAAAAGTTCAGGGATGACACCCAGGCCCTGAGTTCAAGCCCCATGACCGACAAAAACACAGTACTAATAATATGTAAAGGAAAAAATATAATGCATGCTTATTATTGAAGCAATTCAGGTTCCCTAAAGGAAAAGTTAGCTGAGGGCTGAGGAGGTACTGCCTGCCTGACATGCATGAGGCCCACGGTTTAGTCCCCAGTATCACAAACTAAAAGCTGGCTGTCTGCTTGCTTTCTCTCCAGGACACCAGTCTCCCTGAGAAGTAATAACAGAATGTTCCACTCGCATGACTAGTGTCCACGTCAGTGACTTGGCATGAATCGTGTCACCCTGTGTCTGCTCTTGTATTTTGGTTTTGATGTTTTTCCCGATTTGCTGGCCAGCCTCGTTTCCTCTTCCTGCATCAGTGGAGGCTCTGCCCCATTCAAAGCTTCTCTGTGGGCTTGCGTCTGCAGCAGCAGGACCACTCTCATTAGAGAGGACTGGTTAGATGGATTCATTGATTCAAGACTAGAAAAGGGTGTCCACAACATCCAGGACCAGGCCCCTTACTAGGGTCCAAGCACACTTACAAGAAAGGACTAGGAAAGGGGAAAGACTTGGGCTCCAGATCTGGCCTTAGCCACTCATGAAACCACTGCTTGCCTTATAGTTAAAAGCCAATGTGGTGATGTTATGTCAACATGTGGTTCCTACCCCCTTCCCCCATACACACACACACACACACACACACACACACACACACACATACACACACACACGGCAATGACTTCCTCAGGGAAGCGTTAGAAGGCCTGAGTTCTGATTCTAGTGTACCACTTCTTCACTCTGCTTTTCTAAGTAATGCCTTTGCCATCCTGGACCTTGTTTTCCTTCTCTCCATAATGGGCCGATAACACTGGTGTGACACTCCGGCAAGTCCTGTGTTGTATGACGATGAAACCTAACACAGGCCTGACCTACAGGGTACCAGGAAGTGGCCTTGGTGTTTTTCTTCCTTCTCTTCTTCTGCACAACAGGCGCCTCCTCTATCAGCTCTTCCCTTCCCGCCCGAAGGCTGCAGCTCCCCACTCCTGTGACTCTCTCAGCTGAACCTGTGGTTTTTATCTAAAACAAATACCAGTCCAGCCCTGATGTGAATTCAGGGCCCCGGTGCTCCTGGCTGGCTGGAGGAGACTGTGGAATTCACAGGCGCCCAGTCCCTGCAGTCTACCTCAATCTCAGTGCTGCCTATTCTTGGGGGCGTCTGCTTCCTCCCCGGAAGTAACAGGAGACTTTGATAAAGTGACTATAGAGATTTCTAGTACTTGAAAGTCACCAGAAAGTTGGGAACCTTATTGTCTGACCCCAGGCTGCCAAACAACTTCGATTCCATTGGGGTCCTCAAGATGTCTCTGTCTCCCTGGCTAAGGCCAGCAGGAGGGACTACAGATGGAACTATCCTCACCCTACACCCTAAACCCCTCCATCGTGCCCCAGGCTTCCAGTCCCAGCAAGCAGCACCTCACCTAGCCTAAGGAAATGTGGTGCCCTTCTCTGTTCCTCCAGCTCCTTTGTTGAGTGCCTCCCACCATTCTGCCACCACCAAACCCAAGCCCCCCCCATCTTGAATCACCAGGTATAGCGCACAAGCCTCCCATCGACCTGACTGTCTTGCTTCAGCTCCTGGCCCTGGGAGCCTACACACAAGAGTAGCTAGAACAAGTGAGAAAGGCAAGGAGGAGAGAGAGCTGTGCACTGTCCCTGTGGGTCTCTGTGGGCTGAGGGGGGACCTCAGGAGGCAGCAAGACACTGGCCCATATCCACAGGGGGTGCTGGTGAGCTGCACCAGGAGGAGAGGCTACCACAGGCCTCCCAGGGGTTCACACATCTTGCCTCCTTCAGTGTAAACACTGAACTGTTTGTCCTATGTGCCCGTTCAGTGCTGGTTCTGGGAACCCAGGGGTGACAGAGCCACGGAGTGCAGGGTGATCGGCAGTGACCTTGTCCTTCCGTCTTTGGCTTACGTGTGGCTTCCTTGGGTGCCTTTCCTGGCCTCCCGCCGGCCTCTCCTGCCTTCCTGCACTTTCTCTTCATGATTGCCCTGGTGTGTAATTAGATGCTCTTGTGACTGTTTGCTTGCTGTCTCCCTGCTGGGCTGCCAGCCTCGTGCGCTCAGGCCCGTGTCTGCACAACCAGCCTCGCAGCTGCCAGCACTGGGATTTCATAATCACTGTGTGAACTAGGCAGCAGGACCCTAGGCTATGGAGGAACTTGTTTCTCTCTCTCTGTAACATTAGAGAGGGGATCCAGGGGTCTCATGCATGGGAAGCAAGCAATCTACCACTGCAGCGAGGCCTCAAACCATTTTGTTTTGAGGGTCTCTTTACCTGAGCTGATCTTGAATTTTCAATGCAGGAAATACTTGGAGCCTTGTCAGGAAAGCGGAGAGGGAGGCTGTGCTAGAACCAGGCCTTCTCTCTCCCTCCGGGTACCTGGGACACAGGGTCAAGAGACCCAGAGGTAGAACCCAGAATCTTGAATTAGTACAGCCTAGCAGTTCCTCTCTGGTTCTCTATCTCAGTGGCCTTGGGACCCTGGAGGAGGGAAATGCCAGGCTCTCTCTTGAGCCAGTGCAGAGCACCTCCTCCCACCTTGGTATTTCAGGGTCAAGGCTAGAGGTGGGTATGACGTATGGTTCCCAGGGCCTGAGAACCTAAAGGCTCTGCTGCTTTGTCTTCTAAGAGACTGGCTGCCGGAAAGTGTTGCCATAGAGATGAGGCCCCTGGGGCTGGGAGCTTCCCCTTTGCATCCCCTCCTCTGATTCCTGAGTCTGAGGCCCCAGCTCTCCCTGTTTCTGTTTTCTGTCTCTAGGAGGCCTTGTCTTGTGGCTCCCTAGGGGCCGGGAGACACACAGGTGTTTTCAGAGCTTGGCAACCCCAAGTTTGGTGGTCTCTAAAGCTGTGTGTACCCCTTAGAGCCCCTCCTCCCCCAGGGACTCTAGACCTCCCTTTTCCCATCACTCTAGCCCCAGGCTGTGCCCACTGCTTTTTTCTAGGTTCCAATGGGGCCAGGCGCCAGTGGCTCACACCTGTAATCCTAGCTACTCAGGAGGCTGAGATCTGAGGATATCGGTTCAAAGCCAGCCCGAGTAGGAAAGTCTGAAACTCTTATCTCCAATAAACCACCAGAAAACCAGAAGTGGCGCTGTAGCTCAAGTGGTAGAGCGCTTGCCTTGAGCTGAAGAGCTGAGGGATAGCGCTCAGGCCCAGAGTTCAAGCCCCACAACCACCACCACCAACAACAAAAAGATAGGTTCCAATGGGAATTGGGCTTGTGTTCTTGGACCAATGACAATCCTAGTTAGATTCAGGGACTGGGAGCTCTTTAAATTGAGGGCTGGGGAAGCTGATTAAAGACTGGTCAGGAAATGAGTTGTGCCCCTGGCACCAAGTGGCTATGACAAATGATTTTGTTTTATTCAATCAGTGTGCCTTTTATGCCTCCTTCCTTTGCCCCAGACTGCCCTGCTCTACCATCCAGTGCCCTTTCCCCTGGTCTCTACCTGAAAAAACCTTTTCATCTTAGAGGTCCAGCTCAAATAGGATATCTTTGGATAGTGCCCTGCCTCTTTCTATCTCCCAAATGGAGTGACTCCTCTGTCTTCTGAAGCCATGGTTCACTCTATTCCTGGGCCTTGGGGGGCAGGGAAGTCCTTTTGTACATTTATATCCCTCTTAGGCCATGAGCTCCACCAGGTACTAGTCTCTTCTATGCCAGGCCAGTGCCTGACACAAGGTAGATGTTCAGAGTGCTGAGGTTTCCTGTGCAGAAGCCTCATATGTATTTTATGTCCCCAGAATTACACAGTATCTGGTACAGAATATACATTTGGTATCTGTCCAATGGCTGAATGGGTAGAATTCAACCAGAAGAGTGTCTCTGCTGGAGATGGAAAGGGAGGTCTTGGAAGGAAGCAGAAGGAGGGGTGTCAAATAGAAAGAAATGAATGTAAAATGACAGTGGGGACCCGGAGGAGTCAGACAGATGGGCTGAGGATCCAGGGTGGCCTGGAGTGGGGCTCAGATACAGGGGCTTGGGACACAGGAGCCTCAACACATAGTAGGGTCTTTGAGGATTTGAGCAGCAGGAAGTGACCGCCTTTCCCAGATGTAGCAGGAACATCCCAGGCTCCCTGCATGGTTGTGTGGGCTCCAGCAGGTGAATGAGGACCAGGTGCTAAGCGGGGAGGAAGAGAAGAAAGTAGAGGGAGCCTCCTGGGTTTCCAGGGGGAGATCAGAACCTTAGGAGGCAAGGCTGCCTGTCCCAGTGGGGAGCAAGTGGAAACCAGCCCTTTTTTTGGGGGGGGGTCTGGTCGTGGGGCCTGAACTCTGGGCCTGGGTGCTGTCCCTCAGCTCTTCAGCTCAAGGCTAGCGCTCTACCACTTGAGCCACAGCGCCACTTCTGGCTTTTTTTTTCTTTTTGCTTATGTGGTGCTGAGGAATCAAACCCAGGGCCTCGGGCATGCAAGGCAAGCGCTCTACCACTGAGCCACCTTCCCAGCCCGAAAACCAGCCCTTTGCATCCTCACTAAGTCTGGCTCTTATGAGGAAGCAGAAAATCAATTCATAATGAATGAGGCCTTTCAAGCTCTGTCTAATTCCGGTCTTTCTCCTAAGAAAGGTCATCTGATACCTGGAAACCACAACAGGGCTCTGTCCCATGTACTGGGCAGGGTTGTGGGTACTATGTGTAGGCTGGCAGGAAGACCAGCTGTCTGCTGGGCAGACCCAGGCAGCCGTCCCGGGACCTGCCTGCAAGCCCACTGGTTGGGGAGGGGGAATATGGTACACCCTTCTGTTCTACAGTCAGCTAGAATTTGGGGGGGGTACCTCCAGTCTGCCAGCTCTGCCTAGAAGCACACTAGTACCCAAAGACTGAGCTTCGTCCTGACCCCCAGCTTGGGAAAGAAGAGGGGGCTCTGCTGCACAACTGGGAGTACCCAAGGCTCAGGAAGGACTTAACCCAGAGCCAGGGGGTGAATAGTGGCATATCACAAACTCTACCATCTCTTGTCATTCTAGAAAACTCCACAGCCAGCGTGAGCGAGGCAGAGAGGAAGGCCCAAGTATACTACCATGCGTGTATGAATGAGACCAGGATAGAGGAGCTGAGGGCCAAGCCCCTGATGGAGCTGATCGAGAAGGTCAGTCCCTGGGGCAGATCTCAGTGCCCTCGGCTTCCACCCCACCCAGCTCTCAGCCCCCACTCCCAGCTCAGCCTGTCTGTCTGTCTGTGGCTAGGTTTGGCGGCTAAGGGGAATATGTCTGTCCATGTGGGCGAGACTGTCTGCCTGTATTGTGTGGGGTTGTGTAGCAGCATCTGGTGTGGATGTCTGTGTCTGTGTGTGCCGCTCTGTGCATCTGTGTGGAGGACAGAGGCCAAATTCATGGCAAATCTTCCTTTTTGCTATTCCTTTGTGTGTGTGTGTGTGTGTGTGTGTGTGTGTGTGTGTGTGTGTGTGTGTGTGTGTATTTGTACCATTTCAGATATAGATCCATCCAGGTAAGGAGGACCCTACTGTTGATGAGTTGCCTCTTAATCCTGAAGAGGGGAAGGATTCCTTCCTCCTGGACACATCCCTGGCATTCATGGGCAGACTTCAGGAGGGCAGCACAAGGCTGGCCGAGCTGCCTGGCATAAGCAGGTGACATGGGGGTTTTCTGGCTGTTTATGCTGCCTGATGGTCCTGCCTCCTAGCTTCCTCATCAAGAAGAAGGCCTTGAAGCCTTGAAGTTAGTGGCACTGAGGCTGGCCCTGGCCCTCTTCTCTGGCCATGTACTGGTGTATGTTAAGCAAGGGAGGACTAAGATTGTTTTTTATTTTAATTTCAGTTTTGAGAAACTGAAGATCATGATTTGCCTATCTTTTTAAGAAATATGGGGCCTTTTTTCCCTAGGCACAATTGAACTTAGAGTTTGGGTTTGGTCTTTTAATTTAATTTTTTTTTTTTTGCCAGTCTTGGGGCTTGAACTCAGGGCTGGGCACTGTCTCTGAGCTTCTTTTGTTCAAGGCTAGCACTCTACCACTTGAGCCACGGTGCCACTTCCAGATTTTTCTGTGTATGACATAGTACTGAGGAATCAAACCCTGGGTTTCATGCATGCTTGGCAAGCACCCTACCACTAAGCCGCGTTCCCAGACTTTGATTTTTTTTTTGGATAGTTTTGCTTTGTAACCCAGGCTTGGACTCAAACTCGCAACCCTCCTGGCCTCTCTGCCTCTGTAGTGCTGGGATTTCAGGCTTGTGCCACCATAGCCAGAGACGTTACGTAGTGGTGGTAGTGTGTGTGGTGTGTGTATGTGTGTTACAAGGATTTGGACTTAGGGTCTCTTTCTTGCCTAGAAGGATGTCACACTTTCAGTCCATTTTTACACTTTTTTGAATCAGGGTCATTTGTGAGTTAAGAGTCTCACTTCCTGCCCAGGCATGCACCTAAACCACAATCCTCCTATTTTTCACTCCCACAGAAGCTAACATAACAGATGTATACTACAACACACAGCTAGCTACTACTGTTGGATGGGATCTCAAAGACTTTTCTGTCTGGGTTGGCCTAGAACCTTCTGCCTCCCACATAGCTCAGATAATGACAGGTGTGAGCCACTGGTGCCTGACTGGATTTATGCTTTAATAGCAATTATAGTCACATGATTCGGTATCCAGGAAGTAAATGGCATATGTGGCAAAGTCTGTCCCCGTTTCTACCCTTCCCCGGCCCCTCCATGGCCACATGGATTCTTGGTTGACTTGGTGAAGAAAGGTATTTGCTCCATGCAAACATGTCGAGCTCACCAGGGACTCCAGTGAAGATTTGCCCTGGTGGTGCCCAGAGACCAGGGTCACAGAGCCTGCATTCCCATACAGGTGTCCTCAACTATCCCCCCTCTCCCCATTGTCTGCTTCCTTCCACAGCTGGGAGGCTGGAACATCACAGGCCCCTGGGCCAAGGACAACTTCCAGGACACCCTGCAGGTGGTCACGGCCCACTACCGCACCTCACCCTTCTTCTCTGTCTATGTCAGTGCCGACTCCAAGAACTCCAACAGCAATGTGATCCAGGTGAGGAGGCCACACCGGGAGAGGTAACTCACCCTGGGTGGGCACTAGCTCTGCTCTCTGAGCCTGGGTTGTTTCTCGCTGCCTCCCCCTTTCTTAGCATTAGCTGCTTGAACGCTCATTCTAGCTCTGAAGGTTGGCTGTTGTTTCTTGTATTTCCAAACATGAGGATCACGAGAATCAAAGAAGTTAAGTAACCACAGGCTCGTGGCTCTGAATCATATGGCACTATTGGGTGAAATAAGGGCTCTTTCCCAAGACCAGGAAGTACAGCCCTTCAGAAGGGTCCAGAGTCCCTGGGGTGACCCTATGCCTGGGCAGGGGTGGACCTGCCCCATTACCCATCAGCAACATTAGCTGCCAGCTTGGGTTACTGCTGACACCTGAGCTGGCCCCTCAGTGCCATGTGCCAGCAGTCTCCAGGACGGGGGACACAGGTGTGAGCAGCAGGGGACTCCCTCTCATTCCTGATACCCTCTCCAGGTGGACCAGTCTGGCCTGGGCTTACCCTCCAGAGACTATTACCTGAACAAAACCGAAAATGAAAAGGTGAGTGTGCCCAGCCCAGCCCTCCGTGTTTCTCCCCCTCAGCATGCAAACCCCCCAGACACCTGGACAGATCTCAGAAGCTGGGGGAGAAGAAGGGTACCATGGGGTAACAGGGAGGCATGCCCCCAGCATTATGGGCACAGGGGAGAGCATCTAGGTGTCGTTGGTTAGTAGCCCCACCATGTGTGGGTACTAGATCTTTGTATACATCCCCTCTCAGCCTCCCAGTAGTCCAGCAGATACAGACAGATATGGATCCTCATTTGCTGCTTCTGTCAAGTATCAGTTTTGCCTTGCCTTTCATAGGATGGAGTAAGGCTCAGAGACACTAAGTGACCTACTCAAGGTCCCACAGCCTGTAAGTGGTGAGGGTAAAAGCCACCTCCTCCAAAGAGCAGGCTTTTCTCCCCCTCGGGGCCCAGGTAGGCTGGATTGCACCTGCTGCCCTGAGCAAATGCCTGCTGTGCATCTGATGCAGGTGGTAGGGGGCAGAAAAGATGGCTGTGGGCCCCTCTAAGTCTCAGGGCTCCAGGCCCGGTAGGGCTGGCAGTCATTACTTCATTGACCCCACAGTAGATGCATGTTCACATACTGTGGCCGCCGAGAAGGGTAGAATTGAACACAGGAACCTAATTCAGATCCGGGGAGTCAGCAGTGGAGGGTGGCTTGGAAGAGAACAGCAGGACAGCCCAGGCCACGCACTGAGACATGGGGCCAGCAGGAGGGGGTGGGGGGAACTGTGGGCCTTCAAAAGCTTTTGGGCTTTACCCTGAGGACCACGGGGAGCCTGTAACCAAGCCCAGCACCAGAATCATTCTTGAAGCTGTTTCCCGCAGGTTCCCGGGGTCAAGGATGCTGTCCACTGGCAGAAGGTGGTGGCTACCAGCACTTTGTTCCCCACAGGTGCTGACTGGTTACCTGAACTACATGGTCCAGCTAGGGAAGCTGCTGGGCGGGGGGGACGAGGATGCCATCCGGCCCCAGATGCAGCAGATCCTGGACTTCGAGACGGCACTCGCCAACATCACCATCCCCCAGGAGAAGCGCCGGGATGAGGAGCTCATCTACCACAAAGTCACAGCGGCCCAGCTGCAGGTGACTGAGCACCAGCCGTGTGCCTGCGCGGGACTCCAGGCAGGGTGCTGGGAGGGAGGGAGGTGTTTTACACCCACGTCTTCAGATCTCTGAAACGCTTTGGTGAAGGAGAGATGGTTGTGGTGATTCTCTAAGACGTCATGCTACCTGCCGAAGACCACATGGTAGTAAGTGTGACTCCACGCCAGGCTGCCCTGTAGGATGGCAATTCCATGTTTAACATCCGTAGAGTGGAAAGGACATTTCAGTCTCTCTAGCATGAAGAACATCCAGCCTAGTGACTGTAAACACTAAATCAGTAGCTTCTGCCATTACTTATCCCTTTTCTGAGCCAGGAGGATAAATGATGCATCAGGGTCGGGGGCTCTTTGGTGGCAGAGGAGCCGGCCACTGGAACTCGGGCTCACATCCCCTGCCGGCATCCTGGAAGTGTAACTGGGAGTCAGACCTGAGCTCTCTGACTGGTGGAGTCCATCCGAGAGAGGCCTGCTGTCACCATAGGTCAGCCCTCCAGGGATTGCTCTGGCTTTCTTTCTACTTCCTTCTTTCCACCTAGCTTTGTTGGACTCCAGGGCCCCAGAGCACTCAGAGAGGGGCCTCTGCTGAGCTCCCTGTGTCTCACCTCAGCTAGGAAAGTGGGGCCTTGCCCTTGCACTGAGAGAATGCCAGGCCCAGCACCCCAGTGACACATCTCCGTGTGCTTCTCTCCCTTCCTCCAGCCAGATTCTGCCTGTCTGCTCTTCCCATTCTCAGCAGGGACACTGAGCCCTCCCTTGTTTCCTCTTCCATCTGATAGATGTGCCTGGAGCCCCCTCAGGCCTTGGCTTTTGTACTTTTCTGGGCAGAGAACAGTCCCTCTCTCCTTACTAAGTGACTCAGGAGGGGAGAGGCTGGGGGCTGTGAATCTAAGATGGCTGCACAATAGCCAGGCTGATGGGCGTCCCGCCTCCTGCTGGTGCCAGCTGCCCACAGGTCCCTGGGGAAGTGGTACCCAGCCAGTGGGTTGTTAGGGAGGTCAGCAGCCTGCAGCAGGCACCATCTGGCTTTTTTCTGTTCTGGGGCCAAGAGATGGAGGGAGATGTTGTTTGTGCAACATAACTTGGTTTACTCCGGCCCTGCAGCACTCAGCCTGAGTGGTCTTGTGGCTCTGTGTTGGTGGCCATGACACTGTGATGTCCAGTGGAGGGGTGGGGCATCCCTGAGCACCTCAGCCCAGTGCAGACACTAGACTCTGACCCTGGCATCCTCGCTTCTTCTGTGGAAAGGCACTAGCACCCAGGAGGACATCTAAGTCATAAGGCCTTTGAAGAACAGCTCAGTATTATGTAATGTCACCTAGAAGAAATGGGCAGATGTGGTTATTTAAAAAAAAAAAAAAGTAAAAAAGTCTATCTGGGTTCCAGTGGTTCACACAATCCTCGCTTCTCAAGAGGCTGAGATCTAAGGACCATGATTCCAAACCAGCATGGGCAGACAAATCCACAAAACTCTTATCACCAGTTAATCAGCAAAAAGCCATAAGTGGAGGTATGGCTCAAGTCGTCTATCACCAGCCATGCCAACCAAGAGCACAGGGCCCTATCTTCAAACCCTAGTATTGGCAGCAAATAATAATAATAAGCCAGCCACTGGTGGCTCATGCCTGTAATCCTGGCTGCTCAGGAAGCTGAGATCTGAGGATCATGACTCAAAGACAGCCTGGGAAGGAAAGCCCATAAGACTTTTATCTTCAATTAACCACCAGGAAACCAGAAGTGGCACTGTGGTTCAAGTGGTAGGGCACTAGTCTTGAGCTGAAGAGCTGAGGGACAGAACCCAGGCCCAGAGTTCAAGCCCCATGACTGACCAAAAAAAAAAAACTAATGATGATATTATAACATTTAAAGGAGCCTGGTGGACTCCCTGGTGGGCCTGCCCAAAAGGTTGAGAGGAGGGACGTGGTGGCTAGCCTGGGATTTCATTTTGTAAACTGACAAGCGCAGTGGAAGCCTCATTGCCTTCATATCTGGTGCTACTGTCCAGGTCCCCAGCACTAATTCACTGGAATCATTCCATCTTGGGATAAAGAGCATCTTGTTCTCTGGGATCCAGGCATTTGATGTTCTTCCTAGGTTCTAGGTATATTAAGGACTGACACTGTAGGATTCACAGTGAGGTTCTAGGCTAGCCGTGTTTCCAAGCTAGCCCCCAGGGAGAGTAAGAGCCTGAACTCAGAGCCTCAAATCAGGCATCTCCATCTCTTGCAGTTGGCATGCGGGAGCCCCTTGCCCACCCCGTTTCTCCAGCTGAGATAGCACCGAAAAGCATCAACTCTCCCCTCCTCCTTCACAAACCTCTTGGCTTTGGTTGGTTGGTGCCCAGCAGTGTTCCTTTGCTGTGAGTGTGGAAAACAGGGCTCAGCACTGTCCCCAGAGGGTTGAGTCCCCAGTGGAATGTCCCAGGTGACTAAAACAGCTGTCTCCACAGAAATGGAGCTGGGTTCATGTGTTTAATAGGAGCAGTAGAGATGGGACACGTGAAATCCTGGTGGTTGGCACACAGTTCCTTAGCTTAGAGCTGTGGGACTTTGCCTGCACGGAGTACCTGCTCCGGAAAGGGTTTGGGTTGGCGTGGCATTTTCTCCTTCAATTCTGTGCCTTAGAGTCTCAATCACGTGCAGTTCCCAAAGCTCATGCATTGTGGGATGTGTGAGCAGGGACGTTGTGTGAGCACATCTGTTTCCTGGGGTCTCGGCCAGTGGATCAGGCTCTCCTTGCTGATCTCATGAGCGTACCCCTAAATTTTGCAGCCACAGAGATGTGAAAGAGGAACCTCACGGGTCTCCTGGCTGGGACTCGACAAGCCGGGGGGAAGGAAGCCCTGGGTGGGACAAGCTAGGCAGAAGGAAGCTTGGGGAGTAGTCTCAGGGGGACAGAGCAATCAGACCTGAGATGGGGTCACTGTCCCCATTTGGAGAAAGGACAGAGCATGGCTTGACTCTCCAGAGCTGGCCTCTGACCTGTGTCTGCACCTTCCCAGTTCATGTTGCTGCTGGCAGGTAGGGCAGGTGGCTTGTACCTGGCTGGCACACTGGCTCCCTGACGCTGGTGCTCTTCTCTTCCCAGTAGGCAGTTGCCAGTCAGTCTTGGTAAGGATATTTGCCTATAAAGCACCAATCATCCCTCACTCTGTTATCTCTAGCAGCCTTTATACCACCACATTTGGAGGCCTCCTCCCCAGACCCTCACCTGGTCCTTGAGGTCTTTGTTTCCCAATAGCCAAGATTGCTTTTAAACCCAGAGATGCTGACCTGCAGGGCAGCCGGGGACGGGGTGGGGGTGCTGGGAGGTGTGCATGTACACAGAGAACATGAAGCCCTGAATTCAATCCCCAGCACCACCAGAAGTTAATTAAGTCCAGAAATGAGTGAACCCGGGTCTCCAGTTAGCCAGGTGACCTCAAGAGGGCCACAGCCTCTGGAGAGTGCTCCTACACTGTCTACCTCTGTGGTGACATTGTCAAGTGAAACCAGCTGGCCACAAGAGAACAAATGCTGTGATTTTCCTTGTCTTCCAATTCCTAGAGGCAAAAGGTGGGATGGTGGCTTTAGGGAAGAGGGGGCGGCGGGGAGGGGAGAGGGACGAGGGGAGAGGTATTGAGATGAGAGGTTGAGGTAAAAGTTTGGGTTTGGCTGGGTGCCAGTGACTCACACCTCCCTAGCCACTCAGGAAGCTGAGATCTGAGGATCACAATTCAAAGTCAGCTCAGGCAGGAAAGTCTATAGACTCTTGTTCTGAATGAACCAGCAAAAAAGCCAGGAGTAGAGCTCTGGCTCAAGTGGTAGAGCACTAGCCTTGAGTGAAAAGATAGGGGTAGGGGCTGGGAAGGTGGCTCAGTGGTAGAGTGCTTGCCTTGCATGCATGAGGCCCTGGGTTCCCTTCCTCAGCACCACATAAGCAGAAAAAGCTGGAAGTGGTGCTATGGCTTAAGTGGTAGAGTGCTAGCCTTGAGCTGAAGAGCTGAGGGACAGCGCCCAGGCCCAGAGTTCAGGCCCCACAACCAACAAAAAAAAAAGACAGGGATAGAACCCAGGCCCTGAGTTCCCTGTGCGTGCACGCACGCACACACACACACACACACACACAGAGGAGTTTGTTTGGCAAGAGCTCTGTGCCTGGATCTGATGGCAATGATGGCACAGATGATTGCCTGATGCTACGGAATTGGACTCATCAACATGGCTGAGATGGTATACTTTGTTGTTTAAAATGGTGCAACTTTGTAGTCAAAACACTAACAAAACAAGCCTCAGGCAAGGCTGGCAAGGTGCAAGGATGCTGGCCGCAGACACTGACGTATTGCAGGTGGACTCTGAGCCATGGGATGCCCCAGAGGTGCTCAGGGTGGGTGAAGTAGGAGACGTGTATATGAAGCAGAAGCCTGGGATGTTGGGGAGTCATTTGTAGCCTCATTATACCCTCCTGGGTACACAGGGAACATGACAGGCACCTCCCTTCTTGCTGTGGGTTACCTCTTGGCTTTCCAGTTCCCATGCCTGGGAAACATCCCAATGGAACCTCACAGTTGAGCCCCTCTGCTGCTCTCCTTCCACAATGGACCAGGCCTCTAGAAGCTGACCGCAGACTGGTGCTGTTGAAGCCTAGGTTGAGCAGAACAGACAGTTCTGTTATGGTGATCCTCATTTGTCAAGTGCAGTGTCAAGGCACAGAGGGGCTCATTAACTTACTCAGAGTTGCACAGTTTGTAAGCAAGGAGTGGGCTCTGGTTCTCAGATTCTTCAGATTCTTCCCTGATAGGGTCTCCGAGTCTTCCTCTGAGAGGTGGCTGTCATCGTACCTAGCGCTTGGTTCTTGTGAGAGTTGATGGGGATGGTGTGCGTGATTCCCGAGACGCAGCGTGCGACATGGTGGCGGCGGCTCCAGCATTCTCTCTTATTCCATCCTAGTTCCAGTTCAATAAGATAGTGGTTATTGGAGCAGCATCCCACTGTAGAGCCCAGACTGGCCTTGAGCTCACAGTCCTTCTGGCCTCAGACTCCTGAGCAGCAGGGATTATAGGATGGACCACCATGCCTGGCTCACCTGTGAGGTTTTGACACCTGGCTCTGGCAGAAGCCAGCCTGCCGCTGTCTGCCTCCCCTTCCGTGTCCTATCAGACAGCACCGCATACTGACCGTGGGCAGAAGCGGAGGACACAGTACCACCGTCTTCAGGGAATGTGCTGTGGACCGCTGACCCAGGAGGAGAAGCGGCCCAGCCACATCACGCCCTCCTCTTCTCTTGCAGTCCCTGGCGCCTGCCATCAACTGGTTGCCCTTCCTCAACGCCATCTTCTACCCTGTGGAGATCAATGAATCGGAGCCCATTGTGGTCTACGACAAAGAATATCTCGAGCAGGTGTCCACCCTCATCAACAACACTGACAAATGGTGAGGTTCGGGGCCGGTGGGGCCAGGGGGACACAGTCAGGAGAAAAGCCCTGGGCAGCCTTGATAAGAGGCCACAAAGCATCCTGGCCACAGGACAGGTTCAAATCCCGGCTGGTCTCCTGCCAGCACTGGAGCCTCAGGCAGGCTTCCTTTCCCTTCTCAGTGTTTTTTGTCTGACTCATGATGAAGATGTAGGATTTGGGATGGAAATGTGGCTTAGTACTAGAGTGCTTGAAGCCCTGGGTTCCATTCCTAAGTACCACGTAAATAGAAAAAGCCAGAAGTGGTGCTCAAGTGGTAGAGTGCTAGCCTTGTGCAAAAGAAGCTCAGGGACAGTGCCCAGGCCCTGAGTTCAAGTCTCAGGACTAGCCAAGAAAAAAAATGTAGAATTTGTGAGGATTACATAATTTAACAGTGCCAGACCTATAATAGACCCCAGGGGACATCAGCTACTATTTTCAGTTAG
>NW_012267222.1:15991453-16005614 GCF_000151885.1 Dipodomys ordii
CAGTGGTAGAGTGTTTGCCTTGCATGCCTGAGGCCCTGGGTTCGATTCCTCAGCACCACATAAGCAAAAAGAAAAAAGCCATAAGTGGCATGGTGGCTCAAGTGGTAGAGCGCTAGCCTTGAGCTGAAGAGCTGAGGGACAGCACCCAGGCCCAGAGTTCAGGCCCCACAACCGGACCCAAAAAAACAAACAAACAAACCAAAAAATCCTATGCCGTGAGTTCAAGCCCCACAACAACAACAAAGCAAAACAAAAAAGAGCAAAACACAATTCCCTGTGCTTGGAAAGTAGCAACCATCCCTCTTGGACAGTCTGGGAAAGAGCTTGGATTCTGAGGCTGGGGTTTGAGCGCCACCTAAGGGCCAGGAGGGGAAGTGCTGCCAGGGCGTTTCTGATTCCCAGTCTCTTCTCTCAGCCTGCTCAACAACTATATGATCTGGAACCTGGTTCGTAAAACGAGTTCCTTTCTCGATCAGCGCTTCCAGGATGCCGATGAAAAGTTCATGGAAGTCATGTACGGGACCAAGAAGGTGAGGCTGTGCCTGTGTGTTCTCAAGTGTGTGTTTAATACCTCCTGTGTGCTAGACCCTGGGCCCAGGGCTGGTGAGACCGCAGTCCCCTGTAGGGCCATGACACTCAGGAAGGAGGTAGACATGGGTGTTTGAATAGGAATGTGCATGCTGGAGGAAATGAGTTTATGCAAACACTCTCCTGAGCCAGCTGTGGTGGTGTACTTCTGGAGTCCCAGCATGCAGAGGCTGAGGCAGGGGGAATTCCAGGATACATAGCAACAGTGGGTAAGAATCTGTCCAAAAGCTGGGCACCAGTGGCTCACAGCTGTAATCTTAGCTACTCAGGAGGCTAAGATCCAAAGGATCGAGGTTTGAGGCCATCCCAGGCAGACAAGTCCTTGAAAGTCTATCAGAATAACCAGCAAAAAGCTAGACTAGAGGTATGACTTAAGTGGTAGAGTGCCAGCCAGGAAAACAAGCTTGAGTAGTGTGAGTTTAAACATCAGTAGTAGGGGTGGGGAAGAAGGAGGTGTCCATGGTTCGGCCATCATAGCCTGGATCTTCCACAGAGCCTCAAAGTTAGGCTTCCACTGGTCCTCTCCTGTATGATAGATAGGCCTTGGCCAGATCAGGTGCAGTCCATGTGTCTGTCTAGCTCTGGCTTCTCTGCTGGGGAAGGCAGGAGGAGTGAGGAAGGCTGAGGCAGACATCCAAATGGACACAAAGTTGGGGGGGGGCGGAAAACTTGATCCTAACTACTGGGGAGGCAGAAATTAAGGTCTGAGACCAGCCTAGATAAAAGTTAGCTGGGGGGCTGGGAAGGTGGCTCAGTGGTAGAGCGCATGCCTTGCATGCCAGAGGCCCTGGATTTGATTCCTCAGCACCACATAAGCAAAAAGAAAAAAGCCAGAAGTGGCGCTGTGGCTCAAGTGGTAGAACGCTAGCCTTGAGCTGAAGAGCTGAGGGACAGCGCCCAGGCCCAGAGTTCAGGCCCCACAACCGGACCCAAAAAAACAAACAAACAAAAAAGTTAGCCGGGCACTGGTGGCTCACGCCTGTAATCCTAGCCCCTCAGGAGGCTGAGATCTAAAGATCACGGTTCAAAGCCAGCCCAAACAGAAAAGTCCAAGAGACTCTTATCTTCAATAAACCACCAGAAAACCAGAAGAGCTTCTGTGGCTCAAGTGGTAGAGTACTTGCCTTGAGCTGAAGAGCTGAGGGACAGTGCCCAGGCCCAGAGTTCAAGCCCCGCAACTGACCAAAAAAAAAAAAATAAAGGTTAACAAGACCCCCATCTCAACCAATAAGCCAAGGTAGAGGTTGATATATCCTGTAATCCCAGATATTCAAGAGGTCAAAGTAGGGGGATTCTGGTAAAAAGGTAGCCTGGACAAAAGTGTGACAGTCAGCTGGTCGCTGGTCGCTGGCTCATGCCTATCAGCCTAGCTACTCAGGAAGCTGAAATCTGAGGATCTTGGTTCAAAGCCAGCCAGCCAGGAAAGTCTGTAAGATGCTTATCTCTGATTAACCACCAGAAAATGGGAAGTGGGGCTGTGCCTCAAAATGGCACAACACTAGCCTTAAGCAGAAAAGCTCAGGGATAGTGCCAAGGCCCTGAGTTGGAGCCTCATGACCGGGGGAGGGGAGAGTAAGACTTTATCTAAAAACAAACTAAAGCAAAAAGGACTAGGGTGTGGCTCAAATGGTAGAGCACCTGACTAGCAAGCACAAAGCCCTGGGTACCACTAAAAAATAAAAAAGAAGAAATCTAGGGTACTACACTTAGAGAAGACTAGAATGCCCATGCCTCCCTTTCTTGTCTAGAAGAATTTTTTCTTCTGGTACTGGGGCTTGAACTGGGGCCCTATGCCCTCACTCAGCTTTTTCTTTTCTTTTTCTCACAGCTAAAGATCTATACTTCACCCACACCTCCAATACCAAATGTCACTGGTTATTTGGAGATCAGAGTCTCTTGGACTTGTCTGCCCAGGCTGGTTCCTAACCTCCATCCTTAGATCTTAGCCCCCTACATAGTAGGCATATGGGTGTAAGCCATCGTTACCTGTTCTACCCATGATCCTCCTGCCTCTGCCTCCCAAGAGCTGGGATGACTGGTATGCACCTCCACTCAGGTGACAATTTAAACACTAAGATATCAGGCTGGGCGCTGGTGGCTTCTGCCTGTAATCCTAGCTACTCAAGTGGCTGAGATCTGAGGATCGTGGGTCAAAGCCAGCCCACGCAGGAAAGTCTCTGAGACTCTGATCTCCAATTAACTACCAGAAAACTAGAAATGGCACTGTGGCTCAAATGGTAGAGCACTAGCCTGAGCTGAAGAGCTGAGGGACAGCGCCCAGGCCCCAAAGTTCAAGCCCCACAAGCAACAAAAAACAAAAAAACCCTAAGATATCATTTACAAACAAGGAAATACTCAGTATCCATCAAACATACAATTCAATTAATTTTGACAAATGAACGTCACCATGGAACCACTGCCCAGGGCGGTGGAGGATCTTCCCACAGCCCATTTCTCCTGCCATCCTGGGAGTAGTAAGTTCCAGCCCCCCTCCGGAAGTGTAGCTGGGTGTCCAGGGGCTCCTACACCGGCTGCTTGTGTTCAGCATGAGTGTGGGGAATTGGCCATATTGTATTGTCACTGGTTCCTTTCTGGTGCCAGGTATGAACGCACCATGCTTTGTTTAGCACCTGTCTGCTGATGGGCTGTGGGTGGTTTGGGGCCAGCAGGAGTGGGCCATCCCGCAGGTCGGGGTGAGCAAGGCTGACACTTAGGGAACACGTGGGGGACGGATGCAGCCTGTGAACCCTATTTTGGGTTCATACAGAGACACCTGCACATTAGGGGGCTTAGGGGAGGTCACAGCAGGTGAACCTGGAACCCCCAGGGGTTGCCATACAGAGGGTAGAGGGCACTGTGAAGGGGGGGGGCCAGGGGACCAGAAGCTTCCTGAGTTCCTTTGCCCCCAGGATTCCTGTGTCCTACAGGAAGGTCAGGGAGGTGGAAGGGGAACACAGGGAAGGTGTGTCTGACTTCCCACCTCAAGATCAACCCTCATCTGCCCTCTCTGCTGAGCTCCCCTGGGCCAGTGGCTGCCCCTCACTGGTTTTCTTTTTCCCATCTGTGCGGCGGCCCTGGGCATGGCCGTGGCCCAGGCACTCTGTTCCAGAAAGCCAAGCACAGAGGCCGGCACCTCTGGCCTCTTGGTCCACTGGGCCAGGGAAGGTGGATGTTCTGGAAGGACTGGGCCCAAGCCCCTTCCCCGCCCCCCCCCCTTGTGCTTTGCAGACGTGCCTTCCTCGCTGGAAGTTCTGTGTGAGTGACACGGACAACAGCCTGGGCTTTGCCCTCGGCCCCATGTTTGTCAAAGCCACCTTTGCGGAGGACAGCAAGAACGTGGTAAGTGCTTCAGGCATGCCTGCCTGTCTGCCCCGCCCCTCTCACACTCTGGAACTTTCCAGCTCCAGGGAGGTAGCCCAGAGTCCAGCCTTCAATGAGAGGTCCCCATTCTCAGGGCTTCCAGGCCAGGAGCTGCTATTATGTCTGCCTGTCTGTCTTCTCCACCTTGGCCCTCCCAGTGACCCCTGAGATACAGCAGCCATCTTTAGCTCCCAGGGCTCTGAAAGGTCCAGCAAAATAAGGTGAGCAGAGCTGTTGTAGCCCAGAGGGTGACATTTCTTACTCTCTGGTGACAGCATTGTTCTAAGAATTATTGAAAACTGTCCTGGAGACCACTAGGCCCCAGTTCATACCCTGGCTCTGTCACTGCCTAGACCGGTGGCTCAAACAATTCACCCTCCATGTGATCAGGGGGTAGCACTGCCACAAAATAAGGCCCAACTAGTGGTGGCAATTGTATTATTGTTATGGTTTTTATGACCTTCTGATGGGTTTTGTTGTTGTTGCTGCTGCTGCTAGAATTAGGGCTTGAACTCAGGACCTGGTTGCTGTCCCTGAGCTTTTATTCTCAAGGCTAGTCCTCTACTACTTGAGCCACAGCTCCATTTCTGGCTTTTTTGGTGATTAATTGGAGATAAGAGTCTCATGGACTTTCCTGCCCAGGCTGGCTTTGAACTGTGATCCTCAGATCTCAACCTTCTGAGTAGCTAGTATTACAGGTGTGAGCTACCGGCACCCAGCTAAATTTTTAGTTTTTTTAGGATGGGGCCTTACCTGTGTAGTCCAGGCTGGCCTTGAACTCTGGATTCTTAGCCTCCTGAGTGCTATGATTACAGGCATACATCTCCATGCCTGGCTACAGTTTTTGTCACTAAAAGTACTGATTGTGTAGCTCTCATCTGCCATCTAAGGTTAGCAAATGGGGACTCAAATCTGAGTTGAGGTCTCTCAATCCCACCAACCTCCCTGCTGCATGACTTTGCCTTCCCCTTTTCTAGAATCTTCCACCTCTGTCTTTGGTCTCTGGGTCATCTCCTCCATGAACACAGCATCTCTGGGGTCCAGTCAGTCTGGGAAAGGCTCTGGGTTCTGTGGGTTCTAGCATCCTCTCAAAGTCTCAAGGTACTTTTCCATATTAAAGGCTTGAAAAGTCCTGCAGCAGAGCCATTTCTAAGTTCCCCAAAGCTTGTCTTGGTTCACTTGATCCTGGAAGTCCTGTCCTGTAAAGTGCTGGTGGTAGCAATGTGGTCTGCAAACACGAGTGTGGTCCCCTTCTTAGCCTGGCATGGAGCCTGGGCTTAGCCTCTGGCTGGTAGGCACCTGCTCCATTTAGGAGGGGCAGGGCCCGGGCCTTCCCAGTAAGCACAGCATCTGTCTCCTCAGGCCAGTGAGATAATCCTGGAGATCAAGAAGGCGTTTGAAGAGAGCCTGAGTACCCTCAAGTGGATGGACGAAGAGACCCGGAAGTCAGCCAAGGAGAAGGTGAGGCTGTATAGGAGTTGGAGGTCACTGAGGCAGAGGGCACAGTGAGGTAAGAGGTAGGAGGAGGCACTAGCTCTGCCTGTGGGCATGTGCAGATGCCATCCTGGCTTGAGAGACAAGGGCAGGATGGGGAGATCCTGAAGCCATTGTCTCGTGGTCCATGGCAGAAGACCCCCAGTGCACACGCACAGGAGAGGGCGTGAGGAGGGAGGGCCCTGAGTTCAAGGCCTGATACTAGCATACGCACACGCATGCGCTCACACACACACACACACACACACACACACACACGAAAGTTTCCCACACATAACTTTGGGGAACACCTTCAAATCATAACCTTCCCTTGGAGGAGTGACATTGAAGCAAAGACCTTAAAGATAAGCAGAAGTTAGACAAGCAAGTGGGGATCCTTCCAGAAAAAGAAGTGAAAGGCCTCAGGAGGGAAGAAGTGGGCACTGTCTCCCCTCAGCGCAGCCCCTGATGCGGGTCGCACTGGGCGCTCACTTCCTCTATGTCCCTCCTGTCCAGGCGGACGCCATCTACAACATGATAGGCTACCCCAACTTCATCATGGACCCCAAGGAGCTGGACAAAGTGTTCAATGACGTGAGTGGCCTCCTCCCATCCCCTCCCTCCCGCCCCTGTGGGACAGGGGAAGGAGGAGCTGGGTCCGGTTTGGGATGCTGGTTGGTGGTGGCTGCAGGCTGTTGAGACATTGCAGGTTGAGGTGGGATGGGGTCTGGGGATGGACCCTGCCACTTCACATCAGTGCCCCACAGTCATTCCCTGAACACCTGCTTGGGCACCCCTCTGGAAGCGTGGACTCCAGTCAGTGAGTTGGAAATAATGGGGGACTGGCTGGGGTGTGGCTCCATGGGAGAGTCTTGTGCTTAGCTGGCCTGCGACCCTTGGTTCCATCCCCAGCACAAAGAGTGAGTGAACACCTTTCAAAAGTACAGAGAGAACCAGTGCCCTAAAGCATCCTGGGTAGAGTGGAAGGTGGAGCCCCTCAAGCCCGTCGCTCCTGCCCCCAGAGCTGCTGCCTGAGTTACCCCCCCTCCAAGAAAACAGGGGCCTCTGATTTTGACCTTGAAATGCTCATGAGAAGCAGCATAAATCCCCAGTACATTTTTTAAGCTTAGTTTAGGCAGCCAGGGTAACTTCAGGATACCTACTAGTTACAGCTTGTAGCAAACCACTCTTTAAGTGGATTGTGGTTTTGACCCAAATGACAAAGTTTTGTACATTCCCCTGATTTGAAATGTTTGAAATTATAATAACTTCTTATGGTTGTATTTACAACCTGAGACTATCAAAATTACTTTTGAGCTGAGCATCAGTAGCTCACGCCCATAATTGTAGTTCCTTAGGAGGTTGAGATCCAAAGGATCCTGGTTTCAGACTAGTCTGAGCAGAAAAGTCCACAATGCTCTGTTTTCAAAATAACCAGAAATTCAAGCCCCACAACTGACAAAAGAAACCAAAATATCCAGAAAAAAAGCTGGACTGGAGGCATGGCTTAAATGGTAAAGCACCAGCCAAGTAAGCAAGCTGAGAAAGCACAAGGCCCTAAGTTCAGACTGCAGTGCCAGCAAAAAAGAGTTAGTGTTCCATAATCTGAGGCTCATCCAATTTCTTGAGAACCATTTAGGGTGTTCTAGGAAATCATGATGCAAGATTCAGGGGCTCATGGGAGCCACGGGGGGAGAAGCGTGGGGGGCCGGCCGCGTGGTGAAGGCATGTGGTGTGAATGTCTGGCCTGCAGAGCCAACTTCCACTCCATTTAGTAGCTCTGTGCTGTCCAGTTGGTAGCTACTAGCGTTATTTAATGAATCTAAATTAAGTGTGAAAAGCCACGTGCGCACGTTCCAGATGCCAGATGTTGCTGACATCTACCATAAAAGCTAGGGCAGGCAGAGAATATGTCCATCATTCCAGAAAGTTCTGCCAACCAGTGTGGAGCCCTTTCTCCTTGCCTAAGGCTCAGGTCCAGGGCACCCTGCAACAGGTAGAAGCCCTGGGTGAAGCTCTCAGTGGGGGCCTGGCAGGGAGAGAGTGGGCACCAGGCCCCAGCCCAGTGAGGACAGGATGGAACTGGAGCCCACAGCCCTCGCCTCCCAGAGCCCCTGCCGCAGTTCGTTCTCTGCTCTTATTAACCTTGTGGGATCTCAATGTCCTTGGTTCTAGAAGGTGCTCTCAGTCCAGATCTGTTCCCAGCCTGGCTGACTCCACTTTTCCCATTCCAGTACACTGCGGTTCCAGACCTCTACTTTGAGAACGCCATGCGCTTTTTCAACTTCTCCTGGAGGGTGACTGCTGACCAGCTGAGGAAAGCGCCCAACAGAGACCAGTGAGTACCAGCCCTGCCAGAAGTGCCCCCCCCCGCCATCTCCTCTCCCCACCCCCTGTTCCCCCCCCCCGCCGCAAGGCTCCCCACAGCCACACGCTGCCATGCCCTGGGCTGACAGGAACTGTCCTGAGTGCCCTCAGAGGTGAAAGCCCTGGCTGGGCTAAACCCAAGTCTGTGCCCCTCCATGCCCAAACCCATTGGCACAGGAAGCCTGGCAGTGGTCCCAGCTCCACTGAGTCAGCATTCAGCACCTTCATTATCGAAAAATAGAATGGAAGGAGCTGGCTCCAGGGCCACCATGCAGATCAGATCTGAGAACAGAGGCAGGCCAGGCCCCCTGAGAGGAGGCCCTAGGCAGGGGCCTCACCAGCTCTAGTCTCTCTCTCTTTTATTTTTTAAGATGTGGTCTCTTTTACCCAGGCTGTCCCTCCAGCTCCTGGGCTAAAATGACCCTCCTGCTTAGCCTCCCCAGTGTCTTGTATCACAGTGATAAAGTGCTTACTTAGTATCTGCAAGGCCCTGGGCCCAGACTCAAAAACAAACAAAAAAATGGCCAGGATTGGTAGCATATGCCATTAATCCTAGCACTCTGGAAACTGAAACAGGAGGAGAGAAATTGTGGCTAGCCTGGACTGCATAGTACGTTGTAGACCACCTGGACTATATAGATTGTATGAGACCTTGTCTTAAGGAGAGGAAGGAAAACCAGTTCCCTCAGGGGGAAAAATAAACAAAAAACAAAACAAAACAAAAAAACCCAGCTGTAGTGAGCCCAGAAATGAATACAGCTCAGACTAAACTCAGTTCCTAAAACTTCCTACAGAATTGGAGGTAAAAGAAACTTTTCGCTGTCTTTGGCGCCCCCTGGTGGACAACAGGTCCAAGTTTGCCATTTTCACCCAGTGTACAGACAGAAGGTGGTGTTTTATCTTCACAACATGGTACAGGCATGCTGCCAGGTTTTTTTTGTTTGTTTGTTTTTAATGTTTGCAGCCGGGTGCCGGAGACTCACACGGGTAATCCAAGCTACTCAGGAGGCTGAGATCTGAGGATTGAAGTTCAAAGGAAAGTCCGTGAGAGTCTTATCTCCAATAAACCACTCAGAAAACCAGAAGTGGCACTGTGGCTCAAGTGGTAGAGTGCTTGCCTTGAGCTGAAGAGCACAGGGACAGCGCCCAAGCCCAGAGTTGCCCCACAACCGACAAAAAAAGAAAAATGTTTGCAGTACTAAGTTTTGAACTCAGGTCTTGTGCTTGCTAAAAAGGCAATGTAGCACTTGAGCCATGGCTCCAGGCCTTTTTGCTCTGCTTGTTTTAGGCCTTTTGTTTGTTTATTTGTTACAAGCCAGACTAGACTACAGTCTTCCTATTTATGTGCTGGGATGATAGGCAGTTGCCATAGTCTAGCTTTTTCTGTTGAGGTAGAGTCTCATAGATATTCCTCTCCCCCTCCTCACCTCAGCGTCCTCAGGAGCTATGAGCACAAGTGTGAGCCACCACACAATGCTTGAGATTTTAATTTTCTTCTTTTTTTTTTTTCTGCTGGTCCTGGTGCTTGAACTCAGAGCCTGGGCATTGTCCCTGACTTTCATTTTGCTTAAGGCTAGGACCTTACTACTGAGCCATAGCTCCAATTCCAATTTGTTTGGTAGTTTAGTAGAGAGGAATCTCACGGTCTTTCCTGTCCAGGCTGGCTTTGAACTGCAATCGTCAGATCTCAGCCTCCTGAGTAGCTAGAATTGACAGGCATGAGCCACTGGCACCCACTAAGATTTTGTTTTATTTTTTGTTGGTCCTGAGGCTTGAACTCAGAGCCTGGGCCCTGTCCCTGAACTGTTTTTTTCCTCAAGGCTAGCACTCTACTACTTTGAGCCACCACTTCACTTCTAGTTTTCTTGGTAGTTAATTGGAGATAAGAGTCTCAGGAACTTTCCTGTCTGGGCTGGCTTTGAACTGCAATCCTCAGATCTCAGCCTCCTGAGTAGCTAGAATTAACAGGCATGAGCCACTGGCACCAAGCAAAATCTAAGTTTTTCAGCTTCTTGATTCAGGCCCCTGGGGTATGGCCATCTTTGCCGCCCAGTGGTGCTGAGCCTGCCCCCCTTCCCCCGTCATGTGCCTGGCTGCAGGTGGAGCATGACCCCGCCCATGGTGAATGCCTACTATTCACCCACCAAGAACGAGATTGTGTTTCCAGCTGGGATCCTGCAGGCGCCCTTCTACACCCGCTCTTCACCCAAGTACGCTGCCACCCCTGCCCCAGCACAGCCCCAGGCCCACAGCTCGCCATTCCCTGAGCCATCTGGGGGCCAGGCAACCTGGGATTGTGTGAAAAGGCGCAGAAGAAAGCTTCCTCGTCCCTTGCCCTTCCCACAGGGGCCTCTTGGCTCTAGCAGCCCCTCACTGCAGGGCACTGGGTGGAGTTGAGAGTCCCATTGGGGAAAATGCTGCTCCTGACCTTATTTAAAGACATCTGGGGAGTTAGGGAGCGGAAGGGATGCTGTCCTACCAGTGAAAGCCACACAGCCCTGGGTTGGGTCCGGCTGGATGTGGGGTGACTGCCACTGGGGTGCGTGGGGTCTGCAGAGCTGCCAGTCCCCTGCTTGGTGCCCAGTGGGCACAGCTCACGTTAGCTGACTTAGGGGCCGCAGCCCTGCAGATCCTGGTGCAGCTCTGCTGCATGTCAGGCCCTGGAGGCGAGGCTCATACCACTGGACAAGAGACCCAGCCCGCCGGGGGGTTAGGAGGGTTTCATCCTCACCTTTGTGCACTACCCCCCCCCCCAACCTCCAGGGCCTTAAACTTCGGTGGCATCGGTGTCGTCGTGGGCCATGAACTGACCCATGCGTTTGATGATCAAGGTACAGGTGCATGGGGTCCCCTTAAAGCCCACCAGCTCCTGGCCCCTGCCCCTATTCCCTGGTCCCTTTGCTTCTGAGGGTCTTAGCTTTGGAGACAGAAGGATCAGAGTTCAAGTCCTGGGTCTGCCATCAGCAAGTCTTTCTCCAAGCCTTGTCTGTAAAAGGGGTGTGGCTATGCCACAGGGTGTTCGGGCGACTGCATGAGAGCCCTCAGGTGCCGGTATGCCTTTCTCCCCCCATTCCAGAGACCTCTCTGGTCTGTCCACAGTTAGAGTCAAAATCAGGCCCTCCTTACTAGCAAATGTCCACACTTGTTGCTGCCTGCCTTGGGGATCCCTCAGGCAAGAGGAGGAGGCAGAGAGCATGGGGATGGGGGGTCTCTGCCCATGTGGCCTGGGGCAGGGGTGGGGGGAGGAGAGCTGGGGATGCGAGCATGGGTCCCTGCCCAGCAGGCCGGGAGTATGACAAAGATGGGAACCTCCGGCCCTGGTGGAAGAACTCATCGGTGGAGGCCTTCAAGCGGCAGACAGAGTGCATGGTAGGCCAGTACAGCAACTACAGCGTGAATGGAGAGCCTGTGAACGGCCGCCACACCCTCGGGGAGAACATCGCCGACAATGGGGGCCTCAAGGCCGCCTACCGGGTGCGTGCTCCCCACGGTCAGCCCTGCACACACCTCAGCCTCCTCATCCCGGAAATGGGCTGGCAAGACAGATGGAAAGCTGACTGGGAAAGAAGTGGGCTTCCTGCCCCAAGCCTGCCTGCTTGAGGCCTAGGGAAGGGCCAAGCTGGCTCCTGCAGAGCCTGCCTGCTCTCACCTGTGCAGGGAATGCCACCACCATGTCAGGCAGCAGAGGGTGAGGGAGAGAGGAGGCAGCAGGTATAGGGTCAGTTCCAGCTTCGTGGGTCTCCATGTTTGGCTCAGACTGTGCCATTAGACTGCTAGGAAAATGAGACCCGATGGCTCAGCAGTCCTTAGAGTTTTAGAGTTATCAGCTGAGTGGGCAAGAGGGAAGAGGGGAGCAGAGAAGAGAGGGCTGTGTCCCAGCCGTAGGAGCAGAAATGCTATCTGGCAGGGTTGTGCCTGTGAGCAGGGTTGGCGTTCTCGACAACTCCACCAAGCTCTGCCTTTCTCTCGCTTCAGGCCTACCAGAACTGGGTGAAGAAGAATGGGGCTGAGCAGACATTACCCACCCTGGGGCTCACCAACAACCAGCTCTTCTTCCTGGGGTTTGCACAGGTGAGTGTGCTAGGAGAAAGCGCCAAACACAGGTGCCTTCTGCCAGCAGACTAGCCCAAGAGCTCTGGAGCCAAAAGGCAGCGTGCCTTACATGGATGCTTCCTGAGCTCAGATTGTCCACAGGACACCAGCCTGTGAGGAAGCGGGCTTCCTGTCATGGGGGGATGCAGGGAAAGGCCAGGAACACTAATAGAGAGATTCTGCATCTGGTAGCTGGAGAAGAAGGTGACCACTAAAGCCCCCTTTGATTCCAGGGTTCTAGACATTTTTTTCTTTTGGGGGTCAGTACTGAGGTTTGAACTCAAAGCCTTCTGTTTGCTATACCTGATCCACTTAGCCACACACCCCCAGCCCTGTTTTCAGGGTTTGTTGTTTTTGTTTCCTTTTAAGTTGGGTACTAGGGCTGGAACTCAGGGCCTGAGTGCTGTTCCTTAGCTTTTTTGCTTAAGTCTAGCACTCTAATCCTTTTTTTTGTTTTGTTTTGTTTTGTTTTTGGTCCGGTCATGGGGCCTGAATTCTGGGCCTGGCGCTGTTCCTCAGCTCTTCAGCTCAAGGCTAGCGCTCTACCACTTGAGCCACAGCGCCACTTCCGGTTTTTTTCTTTTTTGCTTATGTGGTGCTGAGGAATCGAACCCAGGGTCTCATGCATGCAAGGCAAGGCAAGCGCTCTACCACTGAGCCACCTTCCCAGCCCTTTCATTTTATTTTTTGTTATTTTCTTCCTTCTTTCAACAAATAATGAGGACATACTTTGTGCTAGGAACTGTACTAGGTGCTGGGAAACTAGCATTGAAGGAGATAAGGTTCCCATAAACTATCAAGAAAAGCAGTCCTGGCTGGGAATGTGGCTCTGTGGTAGAGTGCTTGCCTAGCATGCATGAAGCCCTAGGTTCAATTCCTCAGTACCACATAAACAGTGGCACAGTGGCTCAAGTGGTAGAGTGCTAACCTTGAGCAAATGAAGCTCAGGGACAATGCCCAGGCAGGACTGGCAAAAGTAAAGAAAAGCAGTCCTACTGGGCACTGGTAGCTCATGCCCATAACCCTGCTCAGGAGGCTGAAATCTGAGGATTGAGGCTTGAAGTCAGCCCCAGCAGAGAAATCCATGAAACTCTTATCTCCCGTTAACCAGCAAACAGCCAGAAGTAGAGCTCTGGCTCACATGGAAGATGCCAGCATTGAGCACGAAAGTTAAGGGAGAGTGCCCTGGTCCAAGAAAGGAAGCCTCTGACCAAGGAATTGCAACTCCAAAGAGCATTCTAAAACTGGAAATGCAGGGGATAGAGAAGTGCACCTTCAGCCAGAGCTGGTGGCTCACACCTGTAATCCTAGCTACTCAGGAGGCTGAGATCTGAAGATCCCAGTTTAAAGTCAGGCGATAAGATAAATCTGAAAAACTCTTATAGTGTGGCTCAAATGATAGAGCACTAGCTTTGAGCAAAAACCCAAGGAAGAGTGGTCTGGCCTTGAGTCTGAGCCCAAACTCCAGTACCAGAATAACAACAAAAAGTACTTTAGGCTGCAACTTAGAGGGAGAGTACTCGCATAGGCTGATCCAGACCCAAGTTCAATCTCTAACACCAGGAAAAACAAAACAGAGCACATCTCTAGAATTTGGGGGTTTTTTTTGGGTCAGGTTATGGGGCCTGAACTCTGGGCCTGGGCGCTGTCCCTCAGCTCTTCAGCTCAAGGCTAGTGCTCTACCACTTGAGCCACAGCACCACTTTCGGCTTTTTTTTTTCGTTTTGCTTATGTGGTGCTGAGGAATTGAACCCAGGGCCTCAGGCATGCAAGGCAAGCACTCTACCACTGAGCCACCTTCCCAGCCCAACAGAGCACATCTCTAGTGCTCACAGCACCTTTCAGCTAGATGTGAAGGACAGCAGGAATTTACCATGTGCTGGGAATTTGCTAAGTCTGTCAGGCCAAGGCTGACTTAAGAAGAAACTCAGACAGGTGCAAACAACTATAAGATCTGTGAGGCTGGAGACTCAGAGCGAGATAGTGATCATTGCCAGCAGTGGGCCCCAGTGAAGACTAGGCTTTTTTCACAGATTAACTGAAGCTACTGGAGAGTCTCTAAGCTGGTGAGTAATATGCTCAGCTTTGGTGTTTCTTTTTCCCTTGATTTTTGAGACAGTGGCTTACTAGCTAGCCCAGGGTGGCCTTGAATTCAAGATCCTCCTGCCTCAGCTTCTTCTTTTTTGGGGGGGGGGGTCTGGTCGTGGGGCCTGAAATCTGGGCCTGGGTGCTATCCCTGAGCCACAGCACCACTTCTGGCTTTTTTCTTTTTGCTTATGTG
>NW_012267222.1:16005664-16012560 GCF_000151885.1 Dipodomys ordii
TACCACTTGAGCCACAGCGCCACTTCCGGTTTTTTTCTTTTTTGCTTATGTGGTGCTGAGGAATCGAACCCAGGGCCTCATGCATGCAAGGCAAGCAAGCGCTCTACCACTCAGCCACCTTCCCAGCCCTAGCACTCTAATCCTTGAGCCTAGCTCTGGTTCCAGCTTTTTGGTGGTAAGTTGGAGGTAAGAGTCTCATGGACTTACCTGCCCAGGCTGATTTTGAACCATGATCCTCAAACCCGTCTCCTGAGTAGCTAGAATTACAGGCTTGAGTACCATTGCCCAGCTATTCAAGGATTATTTTTATGAGTTGCTTCCTACCACAGAGCACACCTAAGCTATGATCTACCTACTTTAGGCTTTTTCCATAATTACTGGGATCACCTACACATGCTACCATATCTAGCTTCCTTCCATGGAGACAAAGTCTTACAGACTATCACTCAAGCTGGTCTTGAACCACAGTACTCCATTCTCGGCCTCCTAAGTTACTGCGTTTTTGTGTGTGGCAGTACTGGAGTTTGAATTCATGACCTCATGATTGCTCAGTTTTCTGGCTTGATACTAGAACTATTTGAGTCATGCTTTTCTGCTACTTAATCAGAGATGGAGTTTCTTACACTTTTCTGCCCAGGCTGGCCTCAAACCTAGATCTTCCAGAACTCAGACTCCTGAGCAACTAGGATTTCAGATGTCAACCACCAGCACCCAGCAGGGTTTAGAAATTTCATAAATATAGGGCTGGGAATTTGGCTCAGTGGTAGAGTGCTTGCCTTGAATGCATGAAGCCCTGGGTTCGATTCCTGAGCACTACATAAACAGCAAATGCCGGGAGTGGCTCTATGGCTCAAGAGGTAGAATGCTAGCCTGAGCTGAAGAGCTCAGGGTCAGCACCCAGGCCCAGAGTTCAAGACCCACAACTGACTAAATAAATAAATATAAAGTATGCCAGGTTGTCCCCTGAGTTGGCATCTAGCCAATAGCTTTCTGTGGGTGCCCAGAGCCAACAGGTCATTAGATAAGTGTCCTGTCTAGCAAATGAGAAGTCTGGATGAAACCTGCGGATTTCAAAGTGGTGTTTAGGTAGAATCCCTTGTCTAGATGGAATCCTGTGCAGAGGTATCCCACTCAGAGCTCCTCCTTTCTGACCCCCTGGGGTCCCACAGGGACACTGAATGGACCCATGAATGGACACTGAACAGGCAATCTATTAAACAATTCTCATCCTGCTTCTGTTGTCATGGACACAGTCGACAGCCTCAGGGCTGCTGGTGACCTCAGCCCCTCCCCATTGTTCCCTTAAAGGTCTGGTGCTCTGTCCGAACACCCGAAAGCTCCCACGAAGGCCTCATCACTGACCCCCACAGCCCCTCCCGCTTCAGGGTCATCGGCTCCCTCTCCAACTCCAAGGAGTTCTCTGAACACTTCCACTGCCCACCCGGCTCTCCCATGAACCCTCATCACAAATGTGAAGTCTGGTAAGGGACGAAGCTTCAAGAGCCATGATGGAGGAGAAGGAGGAACTGAGGACCCCTGGGCGGGCTGTTGAGTTCAGCTTCCCTTCTAGCCTCAGGGCATCGTCCACCCCTTGGCCACCAGAGCCCTCTTCCCTGCACTGGAGGGTTTACAGCCGGCACCTAGCTTGTGATGGAGGTTCTTAACCCAAGATTTGGCCCCCTGAGAACACCATGGTCCCCGGTGGGCTGGTACCAACTCTGGCCAGCATTCGGGTGTCAGGCTCACCAGGCCTGAGCCTCACACCAACAAGGGTAATGGGACATAGCCCCCTGCCTACATTCAATGCCACATATACCAGAATGCCACTGTGTCAAATGCTTTAAAGATATATTTTTGGGGAAACTATTTTTTAAACATTGTGGAATACACTGGAAATCTTCAGGGAAAAAAATGCATTTAAAACACTTTTTTTTTTTAAGGAAAGGATTGGTATATTTATTATATTGTGTTGTTTTTTTTCTAAGTAACCTGTGGACAAAGGAAGCCCCATGACCCAGCTCTGAGGCTGGGACCCTAGGCCACTGAGCAGGACCCCATATTGAGAGCTGCTCCAGCCCTTGTGGCATGGTACTGCAGCCAGGGCATTGCTCAGCAGTCACCCATGCAAACAGAGGAGGACAGGGCAGGCAGAGAGCCTAGTCACAGCCATGACCCATCTGGGCTCGCCTACCTGTGCCCCCAGCGTCCACCTGTGGGAATCCCAGCAAGGCAGGGCTGATCTCCAGCGTCCAGCAGCACTGACAGTGGTGGCAGAATGAGACCAAATCAGGGCCCTCCCCATAAACTGAGGACCCCTGGGTCCCTCCGATCTAGACCACAGAAGCTCTCAGAGCAGACTCTGCCATGAGATACTGTCCTGCTGTCCATTGATGCCCTCTTCCAGCCCCTCCTCTTTTGGCCACCCCATGACCATTCCAGGGACTTTCCCTCGCAGTAGCACTCACTCCCCCATCCTGAAGTGGTCTGCCTGGATGGCCTCTCCCCCAGGGTAAAAAGAGGAGCGAACAGCTCGCATTTCCTCCACGGCCCGTGTCCTCCCCAAGCTCCGGGCCCCATCACCGGCCTGACTCCCAGGCCCGGTTTTCTTTTAGTGCCTTATTTGAGGCTCCGGCCCCTGGGCTCCACGACAGTGAGGTGGCCCTTGGCCTCCTCAGTGGAGTCCCCAAATGTCCTGTTGGGAACCCAAGGCCATACTCCCAATCCTGGTGCCCCCAGGACCACCCTACACCACCCCCAAAGCTCTAGCTTTCAGGGCAATAGCTCCAGATATCAAAAATCAAGAACCACTGCCCTCACCCTGGGCTCCAGTCACTGGTTCCTGGGGTTGGATCAAGACAGCACTTGTGCCAAGCACTGGTGACTCACACCTGTACTACTAGCTTCTCAGGAGGCTGAGATCTAAGAGGATCATGGTTCAAAGCCAGCCCAGACAGGAAAGTCCATGAGACTCTTGGCTCCAATTAGCTGCCAGAAAACCAGAAGTGGTGCTGTGGCTCAAAGTAGTAGAGTGCTAGCCTTGAGCAAAAAGAGTTCAGGGACAGCACACAGGCCCCGAGTTCAAGCCCCAGGACTGACCAAAAATAAATAAATAAAGACAGCACTGGTGGCTGGATAGACTCTCTCCAGAGGTCTTCTTATCCTGAGAAAGCTGTGGGCACACAGCTCCCCAACCCAGTCTGGGCTTCAGCATGTGGGGACCAGGAATGTCTTCCACTCCCTGAGGCCAGAGCTTCTCCAGCAGGGGGTGCTTGCTGTAGTCCTTCACCCCTGCAGCAAAACAGCCCACCCAGTGCCCACAGCGCATGCCCCTCACCCAAGAAGTCGAAGTCCTCCATCCCCCAAAGAGCACAGCCCCATGTGCTAGCAATGGCCTGGCCCTGGATGAGGCTCTGGTTCCCCGCATGCAAGTTCAAGCCAGGTAGCTCCAGGAGAAGCTAAGACAGGACCCAGAAAGGAGCTGGAGCCGCGCACTGCCACACTACAGTGGGCCCTCTGTCCCCCTTTAGACAAGCAGTCCTGGAAAAGGACAGGCCGCTATCCAGACTCAGGTGTCCTGTAAGGAAACAGGAGGATCCCACCCCCACCCCCGCTGCTCAGGGCCGATGGGAAGGCAGGGGAAGGGGAGGGGAGAGGAGGGAAGGAGGAGGAAGGGGAGGAGAGGGCCTAGGCCCAGCGGGGATGGGCGTTTGCAGAGGCAGCACTCTCCGCTGCGCCTCCCCTCTGGGGCTAGGAGCCAAAAGGCCGGCTTCTCTGAGAGCACATGGACTGGGGGTTTAGAGCTGGGAATGTATTTTTTTTGTATTACTATGTTTCGTGCTACTGTAGCTTTGGTGTGGCACTGTTGAAATTAAAATAAAGTACTTGTACCAAGGGCCCCATGTGTGTTCTTGTGTGACATTTGTGTGAGCTCCCCCTGCTGGTGAAAACAGTGCATAGCACGGCCTGACAGGCCACCTAGTAAAAATGTCTCCCTCCCCCTTCTGCAAAGGACTTGACAGATCTCAAATATTTGGACAGGGCAGGCAGCAGTTGGGAAGTTCAAAGGAAGAGCCTCTCTTTGGGTTTTGACTAGATTTCCCCCTCTACCTGGAGTGTTTGCCCCCTGGCTTCTCTGCCTGATATATTTCTAACTCTGTCAAGGCCCACAAATCAGAGATCAGTGCCAGCCAATGCCACTGATCCATCCAGTTCTGCATCCCAGAAGCAGGGAAGTAGCTGCAGGGTGATTTTGAACCCCCACTGGACTAGGCATAGGAACTTGGCCTCTATAAGTTCTCACGCTGATGGACCACCAGACCCTTTGGGTTTCCGGCAATAGTGTCAGTTCAGAGCCAGTGTCCTGCAGTCTCTGATCCCATTACTTCCTGTTCCCCAACACATTCCCTCTGACAAATAACCCCAGGGCCCTTGGGGAAAATTCTGGACAATGTCTAGGAGTTTCTGAGGCCACAGCTCTCTGTTGTAGTGAGTTAAGTTAGCATCTATTCACTATGTCTAGAACCTACTTGCCAGAATTTAGTGGCTTGTTCATCCTTATCTCTGAGGATGCCCTGGTCTATAAACTGATGCTGGGTCTCTCACTGAAACCTTCCACTGAGTACTGTGGTCTGCTGTTCACTCCCCAGAGTAGGTACCTTTTCCTGGGCTCGGCTAAGTACTACTACTTGATCCTTTTGTCCCTTGATACACTGAGGGAATCCAGATCAATAGAAAATTCAGAAGTTCCCACAGTAATCACTAAACTAAAGGGAAAAGAGCACAGAGCTCTTTAAGGTGGCTCACAAGTGCATTCATCTCGGCCCTGAGAGGTGTGTCCTCTGACCCTTCCAGATGGGTAAGGTGGTCTTTCATGACAGATCCACTCTGAGAGTCCAACCCTAAGCCTTTGGATCTCTTCTTTGTGGTACAGCAAGGCAGTTGTGGGGTTTCAGCTTCATTCAGTGTGTGTCACCTTTGGACCCATGTGTCCTGCAATCAATCAAACAGTTATGCACCTTTCAGTTCCTTGAGCTAAAACTGAGTTCAGGCTTTCACACCTACTCAGCCGAGAATAGCAAACATTTGTTTTCCTCTTTTTGTGGTGCTGGGGATCAAACCCAGGTAAATATGCCAGGCAAGTGCTCTACCACTGAGCCCAGTGCACATTTTCTGTAGGGGCCAGTAAGTAAATGGTTTTCATCTTTGCACATCGCTCAGGTTTGCTCTTGGAGTATCAAAGCAGTCACAGACATAGGCAAATGAAAGAGTATGTGCCAATAAAATTTTCCTTATGAATACTGAAACTTGAATTTATTAGAGCTTTCATGTGTCATGAAGTATGATTATTTAGTATTTATTTCGGTGGCACTGGGGTTTGAATTCAGGGTCTTGCACACACTTGTTTGTTCAGCTGTTGCTCTACCACTTGAACCACACCTCTTGCCCAATTTTTTGGCTGGTTCTTTTGAAGATGAGAGTTTCCCAGACTTTTCTGTTCAGGCTGGTCTGGAATTCTAGTAGCTAGGATTGTAGGCTTGAGCCACTGGCACCTAGTTTTCTTTCTTTTTTTTCTTTGTGTATATGCACTGGGATGGAACCTAGGGTTTTGCACATGCTAAGTGCATGCTCTGTCATGAATTATAGCCCTAGTCCTATCAGTCTGTTTTCAAGTTTACTAATGCCTCTGCTTTGATGTCTGCTCTTGAGCTACACAAAGCATTTCTTTTCATTCCCATGCTGGGTTTTCCAATTTCTAATTTCCATTTGACAATTAGAGTTCCCATCCCCGACCGACTTACTCATCTGTTTACGCTCTTGGCTCACCTTTTCCATTAGCCCCTTCCACATATGATAATGACTATCTAAACCCCTGCTATGGCCTCTTTTCTTTTCTTTTTTTGCCTCTTTTCTAATGCCACTTAGGGTTTCCATCTGAGAGGGGAGATGAGGGAAAGAAAAGGGAGCTGTTAAGGAGATATGGATTAAAAAGCGGCAGAGAGGCCAGGTGCTGGTGGCACACGCCTGTAATCCTGGCTACTCAGGAGGCTGAGATCTGAGGATTGTGGTTCAAAGGAAAGTCCATGAGAGTCTTATCTCCAATAAGCCACTCAGAAAACCAGAAGTGCTGCTGTGGCTCAAGCGCTAGCCTTGAACTGAAGAGCTGAGAGACAGCCTAGGCCCAGAGTTCAAGCCCCACGACCAACAAAAAAACAGTGGCAGAGAAAACACATGATGGATAATGTGACCTATTGTGGCACTTCCCGTAATGCCTCAGGCTCCTGCTCAGATGCTGTTTCTTCCTATCATACCCTGGGTGTCTAGTCAACCAATAAAAAGAGCTAGGGCAATAACTAAACCATGAAGAAATCAGGGTAAAGCTCAGGGCCCTCTTTGGGACCCCTATCTGAATGGAGAGGCTAGCTACTTTCCTTTTACTGCTCACTTTCTTGTTTTGTCATCAGTCCTGGGGCTTGAATTCTGGGCCTAGGTGCTGTCCCTCAGCTCTTCAGCTCAAGGCAAGCACTCTACCACCTGAGCCACAGCGCCACTTTGGTTTTCTGGTGGTTTATTGGAGATAAGTCTCACAGACATTTATGCCCAGGCTGGCTTTGAACTGCAATCCTCAGATCTCAGCCTCCTGAGTAGCCAGGATTACAGGTGTGAGCCACCGGCGCCCAGCCACTGTACCCTTTCAAATAAGCTTTCTCTGTCTGTTTTAAAACAAACAAAAACCTCCTGCTAGGGGCTGGGAAAGTGGCTCAGTGGTAGAGTGCTTGCTTTGCATGCATGAAGCCCTGGGTTCGATTCCTCAGCATCACATATGCAAAAAGAAAAAAGCCAGAAGTGGCACTGTGGCTCAAGTGGTAGAGCACTAGCCTTGAGCTGAAGAGCTGAGG
>NW_012267222.1:16016020-16029983 GCF_000151885.1 Dipodomys ordii
TTTCTTTTTGCTTATGTGGTGCTGAGGAATCGAACCCAGGGCCTCATGCATGCAAGGCAAGCACTCTACCACTGAGCCACCTTCCCAGCCCTGCCTCAGCTTCCTGAGTGCTGAGATTGTAGGCATGGCTGGTTTAGACTTGGGTTTTTAAAGGCTATTGGGCAGGCTGTGCAGAGAATGGATTGGAAGAGGGCTGGATGGAAGTAGGGAGCCAAGTTAGGCTCAGAGGGAAAAAAAAGGAAACATGACACACCCAACATGACAAGCAGCATGGGCTTGGACCCAGTGCACTATTTCCAGACCTTCCAGAGAAAATCCCTGGTTCTAAAGGGCATGTGCTGGCTCAGACCTGCTGTTTCTTGCTACAGTTTTTAAATATCACCACAAGGGGGCGCAAGACACAAAGAAGTTGGAATCTGCGCTGGTTTCACCTTGTGGAGACTGCCAGGCCAGAAGGGGTCCCCTCTTGTTCACTGAGAAGGCTGACAGAAGCTGAAGGGAACCAGCTCTCAACTCCTCAGGTGCTCATTGGAAGGCAGGGAGGAAACTGGAAGGAACCCTGAAAATGTGAGTTCTGGGCTGGGCAAAGTCTCTTCTCTAGATCACCAATATCAGTAAGAGGGTACTAGCATTCCTGGCCCGGGCCCCTCTCTTTGCCCTCATTTTAGGAGACTCAGAGCTGGATGTTAGAGAAGCTTCAGTTTGATTCTCATTCCAACCCAGCTACACTTTCCATCTATGCTAAGAAATAAGAATTCTACCATGTAATTGTAACTCCTCTGTACAGTACTTTTACAATAAAAAACTTATTAAATAAAAAAATGAGAATTCTAGCCTGGTGCCGGTGGCTCATGCCTGTAATCCTAGCTACTCAGGAGGCTGAGATCTGAGGATCAAGGTTCAAAGGCAGCCCAGGCAGGAGACTCTTATCTCCCACAAATCACTCGAAAATCAGAAGTGGCACTGTGGCTCAAGTGGTAGAGCTCTCACCTTGAGCTGAAGAGCACAGGGACAACACCCAAGCCCAGAGTTCAAGCCCCACCACTGACCAAAAAAAAGAGAGAGAGAGAATTCTACCTTGTTCCTTGTATGGCTGCAAATTTTAAATAATGTGAGCCAGGTTTTTTCTGTACTTGGTCTATAATAGATCATCAATAAATAATTGTTGAAGGATACTGACACGATATTGGTTACATATTCAGGAGATTGATAGGCTGCACACTGCACCAACAGAGGGCCACTAATATGTTATTATATACATTTAATTGAATTAACTCCTCACTGGAGTTTGAGGACTGGGGCTCTGCTAGGAGTTCCTTTTGGAGTTTTCAGGAAATTTTCTTTATTATTATTATTGGTGGTACTGGGTGAACACACTACTGCTAAGCTATACCTTTGAGCCCTCCACCACCTCCCCCCTCCCTGCACCTTTTTTCTTTTATTTGTAGTACCAGGGATTGAACCCAGAATTAAAACATATTAAGCAAAGCACCACTATCATTGGAATTAACTCGAATTCTCTTGGTGGTTTTTGGTGTTTTGATTTTGATGTTGGGTTTTGTTTTGTGTTGGTACTGGGAATTGAATACAGGATCTCATGCTGCCAAGCAGGCGCTCTACCACTGAACTGTTCTCCCAACCCTGTATTTTGGTTTTGAGATGGGGCTTGGCAGACTTCTAAGTCAAGATCCTCCTACCTCTGCTTCCCAATTAGCTGACATGCACTACCACAACCAGCTTTTCCTCCCTGTTCTGAGAAAAATAGGAGGTCAGACAGAATTCTCTGTTGGAGCCCTTCCAGCACCTATATTCCTGGCTGCTGCTCTCCATCTCCTATTTTCCACTTACTCATCATTTATTCATTTCTTCAACAATTATTCATTGACCATCCCATGTGCAGAAAACAATACAGGCTCATATAAAAACTGTCCATACTGAGCTGGTAAGGTGGCTCAGTGGTAGAGTGCTCGCCTTGCATGCATGCATGAGGGTTCGATTCCTCAGCACCAGAAGTGGTGCTGTGGCTCAAGTTGTACAGCACTAGCCTTGAGCTGAGGAGCTCAGGAACATCGCCCAGGCTCAGAGTTCAGGCACCACCACCACCAACAACAACAACAAAAAACCTGTCCATAATAAACTAGGAATAGAAGGAACATTCCTTAAAACAATAAAGGCTACATATATAACAAACCAACAGCCAACATCATACTAAATGGGGAAAAACTAAAACCATTGCCCCTAATTAAACTCAGGAACAAGGCAAGGATGCCTACTCTCTCTACTCCTTTTCAATATAGTTCTGGAATTCTTAGCCAGAGCAAGAAAAGGAAATTAAAGGGATTCACATAGGCAAAGAAGGAATTAAACCAGCCCTATTGGCAGATAACATGATCTTATACCTAAAGGACCCCAAAAACTCTATCACCAAACTCCTTGGCAAAGTAGCCGGATACAAAAATAACCCACAAAAAAAAGTAGCTTTTTTATATGTCAACACATACAAGCAGGAACAGAAATCATGAAAACAACCCTATTTGCAATAGCCTCAAATAAAATAAAATAATTGGAATTGTCAGGCACCAGTGGCTCACGCCTGTAATCCTAGCTACTCAGGAGGCTGAGATCTGAGGATCATGGTTCAAAGCCAGCCCCAGCAGAAAGTCCATGAAATTTTTATCTCCAATAAACCACCAGAAAACCAGAAGTGGTACTGTGGCTCAAGTGGCAGAGTGCTAGCCTTGAGCTTAAGAGCTGAGGGACAGTGCCCAGGCCCAGAGTTCAAGCCCCACAACCGACCCAAAAAAAAAATTGAATTAACCTAACCAAAGATGTAAAAGAGCTTTATAGCAAAAACTCTAAAAATCTAAAGAAAGAAATCAAAGAATATACCAGGAAATGGAAAAACCTTTCATGTTCATGGATAGGTAGAATCAATATTATGAAAATGGACATACTGAAGTGGCGCTGTAGCTCAAGTGGTAGAGCGCTCGCCTTGAGTTGAAGAGCTGAGGGACAACGCCCAGGCCCAGAGTTCAAGCCCCATGACCGACAAAAAAAAAAGAAAATGGACATACTGCCAAAAATTATATACAAATTCAATGTAATCCCCATCAAAATGCCAATGATATTTTTACTGAGAAAGAAAAAAATCCAAAAATTGACATAGAACAACAAAAGACCTAGAATAGCAGAAGCAATTCTAAGCCAAAAGGGCAATGCAGGTGGTATCACAATACCAGATTTCAAATTCTACTAAGGTGCCATAATAACAAAAACAGCTTGGTATTGGCACAAAAACAATCCCAAAGATCAATGGAACAGATTAGAAGACCCAGAAATAAAACATACTTACAGTCATCTGATATTCAATGAAGAAGCCAAAGACATACAATGGAAAAAACATAGCCTCTTAACAATTGCTGTTGGGTAAACTGAGCAACCATATGCAGAAAACTAAAACTAGATGTTTGTTACTATGCACTAATATCAATTCAAAATGGATCAAAGACCTCAACATCAGACCCCAAACTCTGAGACTACTGTGAGAGAGTAGGAGAGATTAGAATTTATAGATGCCTGGCACTGTTAGCTCATGCCCATAATCCTAGCTAATCAGGAAAGCTGAGATCTGAGGATCACAGTTCAAAGCCAGCCCAGGCAGGAAAGTCTGTGAGGCTCATATCCAATAAACCACTAGAAAACTGGAAGTAGCGCTGTGGCTCAAGTGATACAGCACTTGCCTTGAGCGAAGAGCTGAGGGACAGCACCCAGGCCCAGAGTTTAAGCCCCATGACCGATTAAAAAAAAAAAAAACTTACAGGTACAGTAAGGAACTTCCAGAACAGAGTCTCAGGGGCACAACAGATAGCTGTTACTCATCTCCTCCATGAACACAGCATCTCTGGGGTCCAGTCAGTCTGGGAAAGGCTCTGGGTTCTGTGGGTTCTAGCATCCTCTCAAAGTCTCAAGGCACTTTTCCACATTAAAGGCTTGAAAAGTCCTGCAGCAGAGCCATTTCTAAGTTCCCCAAAGCTACAGCGCCACTTCCAGTTTTCTGGTGGTTTATTGGAGATAAAAGTCTCATGGACTTCCCTGCCAGGGATGGCTTTGAACCACGATCCTCAGATATCAGCCTCCTGAGTAACTAGGATTACAGGTGTAAGCCACCGGCACCTGGCATCCCTACCAAACTTAAAATACTGATTACTGAATGGGCAAGAAGAGGTAAAAATGGCAACACACACACACACACACACGGAAATACTCATCATCTCTGGCCATAAAGGAAATGCAAATCAAAACAACCCTGAGATTCCATCTCACCCCAGTTAGATTGGCCAATATTTTGAGTTCTAACAACAACAAATGCTGGTGGGGATGTTGGGAAAAAGGAACCATACTGCACTGTGGGTGGGAATATAAATTAGTACAACCACTCTGAACAGCAGTCTGGAATTTCCTCAATAAACTAAGCATAGACCTTCCCTACTACCCAGCCATACCACTCCTGGGCATCCACCCTGAGCATCAGGAGCCAGGATATGATAAGGACACCTGCACATCCATGCTCATTGCTGCATAATTCACAATAGCCAAGATATGGAAATAGCCCAGATGCCTCACAATAGATCCAAAAAACTGTGGTTCCAATATACAATGGAATTTTACACAGCCATTAGAATGAAATAGTGTCATTTGTAGTGAAATGGATGGAACTAAAACAAATAATATTAAGTGAGATAAGCCAAGACCAGAGAGAAAAACACTGCATGTTCACCTTACATGAGGAAATTAGATCTAAAATGCACTGGGAGCCAGACACCAGTGGCTCATGCCTGTAATCCTAGCTACTCAGGAGGCTGAGATCTGAGGATTGCAGTTCAAAGCCAACCTGGGCAGAAAAGTCCGTAAGAATCTTATTTCTAATTAACCACCCGAAAACCAGAAGTGGCACTGTGGCTCAAGTGGTAGAGAGCTTGTCTTGAGCTGAATCGCTGAGGGACAGTGCCCAGACCCATAGTTTAAGCCCCAGGACCTACAAAAAAAAAATAAAATGCACTGGGATATGATAAATTACACAGGATTCTAGATAGTCACATACAGTGACACCAAAAGTGAATAGTCTTAGGAGAGAAACACAAAGGTGCAATACCCAAGCACCTCTTCATATGTATATAAAATAATATACATACTGAAATGAACTCCAAAGATATGAAAACAAAGGACTTTGTTCTTAATTTGTTTTTTTTTTCTTTTTCTGATGACTCTGTATTTTTTTTTTTTTTTTTTTTTGGTACTGGGGATCAAACCCAGGACGTTGCACTTGCTAGACAAGTGCTTTGCCACTGAACTACATCCCAGCCCAACTCTGTATTCTTCATCTTATATATAGTATATTGACATGCACGTCTGTGGGATGGGGGGGGGGGACACAGAATCTGAAGAAAAAGAGTGAAAAAGTCAGCAAGGAGCGCACTGGACATTGATGAAAGTGAACTATGCAATGTGTGGTGGAAGGGAAGGAATGGGAGAGAATGAGGGAACAGATGATACTATGGGAAGGGAAATGTACTTGTTACCTGACATATGTAAAGGAAACCCCACTGGATACGACCTCTAAAACAACAATGAAGTAAATTAGAAAAAAAAAACTGTCCATAATCACTGGGAGACAGCCCATTGGGATGTGTTTGTTCAAAAAAAACCTTCTTTGTCCTACCCTCCAGCAATCAATCCTTGCAGGTTATTATGCATTTGGAATAGGGGACAAAATGTGCCAAGAGTTTATTTCTGTGCATCTCTGTGTGGCTATGTACACACATAGGAGTGCACACACGCACACACACACACACATTTATATATAACATTTGCAGTGGCGTTGTCATGGAAACCTTTTTTTTTTGGTGTCTCTGGGCATGAGGGATGCCTATGAGTAGAGGAGCTTTTATGGAACACCCCCTGCATGTACTTTTGTGTGGCGTGAAGTCCTGCCGGGAGAGCTGCCCCAACAGCCTTTGTCAGCCCTTTTGATCGCTGCTGCCTGGTTTTCTCATTGATCTTGTCAGCTCTGAGTGAATTTGATGGAGAGAACTGAATGTCAAGCTCAGTGACAGGCAGTCAGATCCTCTGGGCCATTTGCCAACCTAGTGGCACGGATAAGTCAGCTTTGGGGGGAAGACTTGCATGAAGAGACACAAAGCAGCCAGGGAATGTATTTTCAGAAACGACAGATGCAGCAGTCACTTTTGAACCCAGTGGGTAGTGCCAGCACGAGGAAGGGGCAGAATGCCAGCTAGAGGAAGAGGAAGGAAATCACTGTTCCCTGAGCATTGGCCCTGGGGCTGGCTCCATGGAGGCGTGCTCTGTGTCCTGTAATCCCTCAGACTGACTCTGAGATGATATGACTGCTCTTAGTGTGCAACCGGGTTCTGAAGACAGAAAGGAGCCAACTAGGACGTGGCAAAGCTGGGCCTCACACCTGGGTTGAGTCTAACACACAGCCCAAGCTTTTATTTTTGGTGATGGGGCTTAAAATCTGGGCCTGAGAATTTTAGCTCAAGGCCACTGTCTCTTTGGGTAGTTTGTTGGAGATAAGAGTCCCATGGAGCCAGGTGCTGATGGCTCACGCCTGTAATCCTAGCTACTCAGGAGGCTGAGATCTGAGGATTACAGCAGGAAGCCAGCCCAGACTCTCATCTCCAATAAACTAGTCAGAAAAAGCTGGAAGGTGCTGTTGCTCAAATGGCAGAGTGCTGGCCTTGAGCAGAAGCAGCTCAGGAACAGTGCCCAGGCCTTGAGTTCAAACCCCAGGATCAAAAAAAAAAAAAAAAGTCTCATGAACTTTCCTGCCCACACTGGCGGTGAACCTCACATCTCAGCCTCCTGAGCACCTAGGATTATAGGCATGAGTTTTTTTTTCAAGAATACTAGAAAATAACTTGACACTATGTGGAAAATAGACTATTCAACTTGTGTGGGAAGATGGGAGGGAAAAATTGAGAGAGAGTGAGGGAAGGAATGACATTGTTCAAAAAGAAATGTACTCATTACCTGGCTTATGTAACTATAGTCTTTTTTTTGGGGGGGGGAGGTCAGTCTTGGTGCTTGAACTCTGGGCTTGGGCGCTGTCCCTGAGCTCTTCAGCTTAAGGCAGGTACTCTACCACCTGAGCTACAGCACCACTTCCAGTTTTCTAGTGGTTTATTGGAGATAAGAGTCTTATGGACTTTCCTGCCGGGGCTGGCTTTGAACCATGATTCTCAGATCTCAGCCTCCTGAGTACCTACGATTACAGGCATGAGCCACTGACCCCTGGCAAAACCATTCTTTACATGACCTTTATAATAGCAATTTTTTAAAATGAAGGAAAAAAAACAACTAAATATGGTGATGTACACCTGTAATCCTAGCTGAATCAGGAGGATTTCAAGTTTGAGGCCAACTTACCCTGCATAGCAAATGCCAGGCCAGTTGGGCCTATATAATGAAATTCTGTCTAATAATAATAATAACAGTAAGAGTAGTAGAAGATAAGACAAATGCCACTGTATTATTATCTCTGAGGGCCAATAGTGAGAATGAACAGTCTACTGCTACATTCAATATTGAAAGTACATGCTGGGAAAATTGTCTATACATATGTTACTTGAACAGCAAAAGGTTGAAAGGATAATAGTGATCTTTCAGGAAGCTAGTACTTCATAAGCATCTTCTTTACTATTTAGGTCTCCAGGAAAGCTAAGTAATTTATTCTATATTATTTTTAGTTTTCCATAAATTAAAATAGAATTGCTGATTTTTTTAAAGGAAGTCAGTTTCCTAAGTTTCTGCCATTCTTTTCTTTTTTTTGGTCGTGGGGCTTGAACTCTGGGCCTGGGCGCTGTCCCTCAGTTTTTCAGCTCAAAGCTAGTGCCCTACCACTTGAGCCACAGTACCACTTCCAGTTTTCTGGTGATGTTTTTGGAGAAGAGTCTCACAAACTTTTCTGCCAGGGCTGGCTTTGAACAGTGATCCTCAGATCTCAATCTCCTGAGTAGCTGAGTAGCTAGGATTACAGCACCTGCCTCCCAAGATGAACTTTTTTTTTTTAATTCTGAAAATACCGTACAGAGGGGTTACAATTACATGGGCAAGGTAATGAGTGCATTTCTTTCTTTTTTTTTTTTTTTCTGGTCGTGGGGCCTGAACTCTGGGCCTGGACACTGTCCCTCAGCTCTTCAGCTCAAGGCTAGCGCTCTACCACTTGAGCCTCAGTCCCACTTGTGGCATTTTCTGCTTATGTGGTGCTGAGGAATCGAACCCAGGGCCTCATTCATGCAAAGCAAGCGCTCTACCACTGAGCCACCTTCCCAGCCCCAGATTTTTTTTTCTTTTTTTGCTCAAGGAGAGCACACCGCTTGAGCCACAGCACCACTTCTGGTTTTCTGGTGGTTAATTGGAAGAAGAGTCTCACAGACTTTCCTGCCCAGGCTAGCTTTGAACTGCAACCCTCAGATCTTAGCCATCCGAGTAGCTTGGATTACAGACATGAGCCACCGGTGCCTGGCCCAAGCTTTGCACACTGGCCCAAGCTTCGCCCAGTATCCTAGTCTGTCTTTGTTGCAACAATTAGATGCCACAGACGAGTTAGGACTGGGATCTGAGCAGAGGCCCAAGGCTGCAGAAAACAGGTTAGCACTGGGCCCAGCTTCTCTCCAGCTCCCAGTAGTGAAGGCAAGGAGCCCCGAGAGGCCCACCCAGAAATTCCAACTTCCCCAAATAGAGGGTGTCCCCCAACTCAGTCTGAATAGGAGTCCACAAAATGACTCCATCAACCTCCATCTCTCAACTGTTCACAGAGCGCCTCCTGCTGGCCAGGTTCCATACTGAGTATTTGACAATGAATATCGAAGCCACAGTCCCGACCTCAGGAGAAAGACACAAAAACCAGCCATGTCACCACAGAAGATGAAAGAAAGATTTCTCAGGTTCAAATGCAAGTTGCTAGCTTATGCTCTGGTCATTTCGGCTGTGTAGAATAGATAAATAAGAGCCGGGTGCCAGTGGCTTACACCTGTAATCCTAGCTACTCAGGAGGCTGAGATCTGAGGATCACAGTTCAAAGCCAGCCCAGGCAGGAAAGTCCGTGAAACTCTTATCTCCAATAAAACACTAGAAAACAGAAGTGGCACTGTGGCTCAAGTGGTAGGGCACTAGCCTTGAACTAAAGAGCTGAGGGACAGCACCCAGACCCAGAGTTCAGGCCCCATGATTGACAAAAATAAATAAATAACATCCCAAATGGAGGGCATAATGAAATCTGCCAAGAGGAGGGGGTAAGGGAACCAAGAGAAGTCTGTCCAGAAAATGATATGAGCTGGGCTTTGTAGGGTAAATAGGAGCCTCAGTCAGAAACAGGGGTAGGGAGGAGGCCATACAGTGTATGGAAAAGCCTTGGAGACAGTGGGGGCTGTCCAGGGCCTGTGTTGGTGGGGAAGTGGCCAGAACAAAAGGCTGAGATGGCAAGAGTCAGATGTGGCAGGGGCTGCAGGTGCCCAGCTGAAGAACCTGGACTCTCTCCAGTACCCACTTAGCCCACATAAATGAGAACCAAGCATCTTCTTCAACTTCTCTATTCCAGTGGGGGGGGGAGGGTGGGAAAGACATGCGATGAAGGCAGAACAAACAAACAAACAAAAACCCCCACAAAAACAAAAAGATGATGGCCAAATTGGGAACCAGAAAAAAAAAAACATTCATCTGCTGAATTATTTCTAACTTGCTGCTATTTTCATTCTCACGCTGGTGGGAAAAACCAGAACACAGCAATGCTCCAGTGTCTCTCCAGGTGTCCGGAAGGGCCTCTTAGGCCAAGCCAGGCTGACAGGCCACCTCCTACAGACATCACTGGAACCAGCCTGGCTCTTGGTGCCAGCTCCTGGTACCTGGAAATCCAGTCTCCTCCTCCTCCAGTCACTCTGTGTGGGGTGAAATAGAGTCCAGGATTTTTCCAGGACAGCATGCTTGGCAGGATATTTAAATGGACTCAGGCTCCACAAGGGCCACCCAGGGTAGAGGGATGTGGATTTTAGATTCTGGATGGGATGGGTGGGTGATAGTGTGAAGTTCCTCAGCTTAGAGGGGGCTAGAGGCCTGATAATGGGTATGAGAAACTTTTGCTGTGTTTGGCCCCCATGGAAGTGCAGGCTGACTTAGTAATGGAGCAACTGAGGCTTCCCCAGGGCCAGGGGGACTTCCCAAACATGTTGAGTGTGCCTGCTAGACAGGGAAGGAGTTCTCTGTGTAAGGTTTGTCTCCTACAGGACACAATTTAGAGTCAGAGCCTGCTGGGCTGGTGGCTGAGGTAGGATTATTATTAGTTCTAAGCAAGTCCAGGCCAATCTGAGACCCAATCTCAGAAAACTAAAATTTTAAAACCCAAACAAACAAAAACATTCAATGCTAGCTACCTTTATCAGCCAGACAGCCTAATGTCTGCTTTCTGCATATTAGTGTATTTAATACCCGCATATTAGCTTATTTAATCTAGGAAATAGAAATTAATAACTTTTTTTTTTAACAGTTGGAGAAGCTAAGTCACAGTGGCACAAGGACAGTTGAAAGTGGCAGAGCTGAAAAGAACTTCTACAGGCCAACAAAACAGTCAACAACACAATTAAAAAATAGGCAATGGGCTGGGAAGGTGGCTCAGTGGTACAACACTTGCCTTGCATGCATGAGGCCCTGGGTTCGATTCCTCAACACCACATAAGCAGGAAAAAAAGTCAGAAGTGGTGCTGTGACTCAAGTGGTAGCGCGCTAGCCTTGAGCTGAAGAGCTGAGGGACAGTGCCCAGGCCCCACGACCGGACCCCCAAAAAAAAGGCAAAATGCCAGGCCCTAGTGGCTCATGCCTCTAATCCTAGCTAATCAGAAGGCTGAGAGCTGAGGATTGCAGTTCAAAGTCAGTCTGGGCAAGAAAGAATGTGAGACTCTTATCTCCAATTAAACACCAGAAAACCAGAAATGGCACTGTGGCTCAAATGGGTAGAGTACTAGACTTGAACAAAAGAGTTCAAGAAGCTGGGCACTGATGGCTCATACCTGTAATCCTAGCTACTCAAGAGGCTGAGATTTGGGAGATGAGAAGGGATAGGAAGAGGAAACAAAGGAGGAGGAAACAATGCTTGATAAGAAATGTACTCATTGGGCTGGGAAGTTGGCTCAGTGGTAGAGTGCTTGCCTTGCATGCCTGAGGCCCTGGGTTCGATTCCTTAGCACCACATAAGCAAAAAAGAAAAAAAAAGCCGGAGGTGGCGCCGTGGCTCAAGTGGTAGAGCGCTAGCCTTGAGCTGAAGAGCTGAGGGACAGCGCCCAGGCCCAGAGTTCAGGCCCCACAACCGGACCCCCCCCCCCCAAAAAAAGAAATATACTCATTATCTTTTCAATGTAATTGTAACTCCTCTGTACAGTATTTTCACAATATAAAAAAAAAAGAGGCTGAGATCTAAGGATCTCGGTTCAAAGCCAGCCCAGATAGGAAAGTCCGTGAGACTCTTATCTCCAATAAACCACTAGAAAACTGGAAGTGGCGCTGTGGCTCAAGTGGTAGAGCACTAGCCTTGAGCTGAAGAACACAGGGACAGCGCCCAAGCCCAGAGTTCAAGCTCCACAACTGACAAAAAAAAAAGTTAAACATAGAAACACTGTAGATCCAGCAACCATACTTCATTATTATTATTTTATTATTATTTTGGTTGGTCATGGGGCTTGAACTCTAGGCCTGGATGCTATCCCTCAGCTCTTCAGCTTAAGGCGTGCACTCTACCACTTAAGCCACACTTCCACTCTGATTTTCTGGTGGTTGATTGAAGATAAGAGTCTCACGGACTTTCTTGCCCACACTGGCTTTGAACTGTAATCCTCAGATCTCAGCTTCCTGAGTAGCTGGGATTACAGGTATAAGCCACTGATGCCTGATTGTGGGACTTGAACTCAGGGCCTGGGTACTACTGTCCCTGAGCATTTTCACTGAAGGTTAGGGCTCTACCACTTTGAGCCACAGTACCACTTCCTCTTTTCTTTTCTTTTTTAAATTGTAGATAATAGTCTCACAGACTCTTCTGCCCACTTTAACAATTCTCAACCTCCTGAGTAGTTAGGATTACAGGCATGAGTCACCAGCACACTCAGTGCTGTTTTTATTATTTTATTTTATATATTTTACCAAGGCTTTAATTCAAGGATCTTGAGGTCACTTGCTTTGCTTGCTTAGCTGGCCTTCTACACTTGAGTTATACTTCAAGCCCACCTTTTTTTGGGTCAGTTTTGGGGCTTGAATTCAGGGCTTGGGCACTATCCCTGAGCCTCTTTATGCTTGAGACTAAAACTCTACCACATGAGCCACAGCACGACTTCTGGTTTTTGAGTGATTAATTGGAGATAAGAGTTTCATGGATTTTTTTTGCCTGGGTTGGCTTTGAACCACGATCCTCAGATCTCAGCCTCCTGAATAGCTAGGATTAAAGGGGTGAACCGCCAGTGTCCACCCAAGCCCACTTTTTTTTTGTTTTTAAATTTTGTTTTATTGTAAAGATGCTGTACAGAGGGGTTACAGTTACGTGAGTAAGGCTATGAGTACATTTCTTGTCCGGCATTATTACCCCTTCCCTTGTTGTTCTCCCACTATCCCTTCCTTCCACCATCTCCCTTACTCCTCCCCCGCCCCCACCCCACCCAAAGTCATAAAGTTCATTTCCAATATACTGTCTTGTGGGTATCATTGTTGCAATGGGTCACCCTGTGTCCTGGTTTCAGCATTTGAAAATGTGGAACACTTCACAAATTTACATGTCATCCTTGCCCAGGGACCATGCTAATCTCCAGGCTAATTGTTCCAATTTTAGTATTTGTGCTGCTGAAGTGAGGACTAAGCCCACCTTTTTAAACAATTGTTATTATAAAGGTGATGTACGGAAGGGATACAGTTACATAAATCAGGTAATGAGTACATTTCTTTTTGGACAATGTCACCCAACCCAGCTTTTTGATAGTTATTTTGGACATGGAGTCTTGAGAACTTTCCTGCCCAGGTTGGCTCTGAGCCTTAATCCCTGGGATCTCAACCTTCTTAGTAGCTACTGGCACTCAGCCAGCAATTCCACTTGTAGGTACATGCCCCGAAGAACTGAAAGCAAGAACAAACAGAACCCGGTGCCAGCCCAGATTGGCTTTGAACCATGATTCTCAGATCTCAGACTCCTGAGAAATTAGGATTACAGGTGTGAGCTACCAGTGCCTAGTTTGGCTTTCCTTTTTTAAAAAAACTTTTGGCCTCCCATCTTAATTACCAGGGGCCACATAATGTACAAACCTCTCTGAGCCACATGGCTGGCTGGCTTTTATGCTATAAGGCCAGTTGCTCCAGGAGGAAAATGAAGGGGCAAAGGTAATTTATTATATATAATATTTAGTTATTAAATAGTTTACAAAAGGGTTTTAATTCCAGAAGTCAGGTTATAAGTATAATGCATCTTCTGCATCTTTCCCTCTCCCATCCCTGCCCTCAGATTACAAAGTTCAATATTTACATAATGTACATTGATATAATGACTGCATTCGCTCACTCTTCCTCCCTCCAGTCTGTGTGCCCCCTTCTTTTGCCTCCCCATTCCCCAACTTGGAGAACATGTTTCAACTTTCTGCTGTTTGTTAAATGTTTGTTAGTTGTTCAGAGGAGTTACACACACCACTGGATTCTTCCCTTTTAGTCAACTTGTGTTTATATGCCTATAACCTGACCTGTATATGTTATCAAGATATGACATGATATATCATGATTTATTTTTTTGGGGGGTCTGGTCGTAGGGCCTGAACTCTGGGCCTAGGTGCTATCCCTCAGCTCTTCAGCTCAAGGCTAGCGCTCTACCACTTGAGCCACAGCACCACTTCCGGCTTTTTTCTTTTTGCTTATGTGGTGCTGAGGA
>NW_012267222.1:16031278-16034199 GCF_000151885.1 Dipodomys ordii
TTTTTTGGTTTGGTGGTGGGGCTTGAACTCTGGGCTTGGGTACTATCCCTCAGCTCTTCAGCTCAAGGCTAGTGCTCTACCACTTGAGCCACAGCACCATTTCTGGTTTTCTTGTGGTTTATTGGAGATAAGAGTCTCATGAACTTTCCTGCCTGGGCTGGCTTTGAACTGTGATCCTCAGATCTCAGCCTCCTGAGTAGTTAGGATTATAGGCGTGAGTCACCGGCACCTGGCTCTCAATGTTGTTTTGATTTGCATTTCTTTTATGGCTAGAGAGGTTGAGCATTTCTTCATGTGTCAATTGGCCATTCTTTTTTTTTTTGGTCCGGTCATGGGGTCTGAACTCTGGGCCTGGGCACTGTCCCTCAGCTCTTCAGCTCAAGGCTAGCGCTCTACCACTTGAGCCACAGCGCCACTTCTGGCTTTTTTTCTTTGTGCTTATGTGGTGCTGAGGAATCGAACCCAGGGCCTCATGCATGCAAGGCAAGTGCTCTACCACTGAGCCACCTTCCCAGCCCCTCTATTGGCCATTCTTATTTCCTCTTCAAATAAGTTTTTAAGTCTTTTACCGACTTATTTATGGGGGCAGTTGTTTCTTTGAGGACTTGTTGGGGGATTTAATTTTTTGCATTCTAAAGTATATTTTAGATATGAGACCCTTATCCATTGTATGGCTAGTAAAGATCTTCTCCCAATCTGTAGGCTTTTTATTGATCTTGCTAGCATGTCCTTTGCCATGCAGAAGCTCTGCAGCTTCATGCAATCCTGTTTGTCCAACCTTCCTTTGATTTGTTTTGTTGCTGGGTCTCTATTAAGAAAATTTTGGCCTGTGCCAAGGAGACCTAGGGTTTTTCCTATTCTGTCCTGTAATGTTTTCAGGGTGTCTGCTTTGACTCCAAGGTCTTTGATCCATTTGGAGTTGATTCTGATGCAGGGTGATAGAAGCTACAGTGGGCTTGGCAGGAGCCGATGGCAGCTCAAAGACCCACATTCCTCGTGGGTGTGGGCACCGCCTACTCCATGGCAGCCCAGTCCTTCTCTAGCTCTGTGAGGTGAGGCCCAGCCTGGGCTCTACATTGCCTGAGAGACTTCTCCAGAGTAACACTAAATCTGGCAATTCATAATTATTAAGCCATTCAGAAAATCTCACTTTCCCATTTATAGAGTATATGAGAGGTATTTTAAATGACTAAGAAATGTCCCTGCATAAATGAATACTAATAGCTACAATGTATCAAAAATTACTATGAACCAGAGTGAGCTAAATGCTTGTATTTGTGATTTTATTTGTCACTGTAAATGATAAGAGGTAGAGTCCATTTTTTTCAGATCAGAAAACTTGGTGTGGTTAAGAACTTTCTTTAAAGCTGGGTGCAGGTGGCTCATGCCTATAATCCTAGCTACTCAGGAGGCTGAGATCTGAGGACTGTGGTTCAAAGCCAGCCTGGGCAAGAAAGTCCCTGAGACCTTTTTTTTTGTTGGTCTTGGGGCTTGGACTCGGCTTGGGCGCTTTCCCTGAACTTTTCAGCCCAAGGCGAGTGCTCTACCACTTGAGCCACAGCACCACTTCTGGTTTTCTAGTGGTTAATTGGAGATAAGAGTCTCATGGACTTTTCTGCCTAGGCTAGCTTTGAATCATCCTAAGATCTCAGCCTCCAGAGTAGCTAGGATTATAGGTGTGAGCCACCAGCACCTGTCCCTGAGACTCTTTTTTTTTTTTTTTTTTGGGTCCTGTAGTGGGGCCTGAACTCTGGGCCTGGGCGCTGTCCCTCAGCTCTTCAGCTCAAGGCTAGCGCTCTACCACTTGAGCCACGGCGCCACCTCCGGCTTTTTTTTTCTTTTTTGCTTATGTGGTGCTAAGGAATCAAACCCAGGGCCTCAGGCATGCAAGGCAAGCACTCTACCACTAAGCCATCTTCCCAGCCCCGGCCCTGAGACTCTTATCTCCAAGTAACCACCAGAAAACCAGAAGTGGCGCTGTGGCTCAGGTGGCAAGAGCACTGGCCTTGAGCTGACAGCACCCAGTCCCAGAATTCAAGCCCCACAACAGGAAAAAACAAACCCAAGCCGGGCGCTGGTGGCTCACGCCTGTAATCCTAGTGACTCAGGAGGCTGAGATCTGAGGATCGCGGTTCAAAGCCAGCCCGGGCAGGAGAGACCGTGAGACTCAAGTGGTAGAGCGCTCGCTTTGAGCTGAAGAGCTGAGGGACAGCGCCCAGGCCCAGAGTTCAAGCCCCACGACCGACAAAAAACAAAACAAAACAAAACAAAACAAAAAACCCAAAAACAAACAAAAAAACCCCTTTAAGTTATATAACTAGTACAGGGAAGGGCTGAAAATCAAACTCAGGTTCTAATTAATTCAAACTAGGCTGTGATTGCTTATAATTGCTGGACACTGAAAATACTGGTAGAATTCAGCTTCCATGGCTAGGTAGGCCTAGAGAGGGTAGCTAGCTCAGCCCTGGGAAAAAGCTGCTGTGAGGAGGTGATGCTTGAGCCAAGCATTGAGCAAGGCTATTCAATTGTCTAAAAGAATAGAGGGGGGATACTCTTAGTGACAGAAGCAGCCAACATTCAGGTCTAGGGTAAGGATGAAGACTTACCGGAATATTGTAGATTCCAAGCAGATCCTGAAGGTAACTGGGTGGAGGGAGCATAGAGGACTCTTAAAGGGCAAATTAACAAAATCAACTTTCCTTGTTGCCAAGGCTGCAACGAGGAGTTTGCTATGTTGAAGGCAATGTGGCAGATCTGGAGTGGGGTGTCTTGGGTTTGAATCCCAGGTCTTTGATTTTATACAAATTATCTTTTTTTTTTTTAATGGGTCGTGGGGCTTGAACTCTGGGCCTGGGCACTGTCCTTCAGCTCTTCAGCTCAAGGCGAGCGCTCTACCACTTGAGCTACAGCGCCACTTCCAG
>NW_012267222.1:16034519-16037678 GCF_000151885.1 Dipodomys ordii
CTTCAGCTCAAGGCGAGCGCTCTACCACTTGAGCTACAGCGCCACTTCCAGTTTTCTGGTGGTTTATTGGAGATAGGAGTCTCACAGTCTCTCCTGCCGGAGCTGGCTTTGAACCTCGATCCTCAGATCTCAGCCTCCTGAATGGCTAGGATTACAGGCGTGAGCCACCAGCGCCCGGCTACAAATTATCTTTTCATATCTTAGAATTGTAGCCTTTTTGTTTTTTATTTGTTGTGGTGCTGGGAAATAGAATCTAGGGCTTTCGGCATCTGAGGCAAGCATTCTTCCCTGAGATACATCCCCAAGCCTTGATTCTTCGAGGCAGGAGTGTCTGTCTGGCCTTCAATATGTGATTTCCTGTTTAACTACCCAGCAGCACCATTACAAGAGGCTGAAAACATTTGTGTATGTGCCAGTACTAGGGCTTGAACTCAGGGCTTTAATGCTCTCTTGGCTTTTTCACTCAAGGTGCCCTCCCACTTGAGCCACACCTCCACTCCCAGGTTTTTGCTGGTTAATTTGAGTCTCATAGACTTTTTTTTTGGTCTGGTCATGGGGCCTGAACTCTGGGCCTGAGTGCTGTCCCCCAGCTCTTCAGCTCAAGGCTAGTGCTCTACCACTTGAGCCACAGTGCCACTTCCGGCTTTTTTTTCCTGCTTATGTGGTGCTGAGGAATTGAACCCAGGGCCTCATGCATGCAAGGCAAGCGCTCTACCACTGAGCCAACTTCCCAGCCCTCTCATAGGTTTTTCTGTCCTGGGCACCTTTGAGATCCTTAGATCTCAGGCTCTTGAGTAGTTAGGATTACAGATGTGAGCCACCAGTGTCTGGCTTTTTGGTTTTTAACTGATAAGATACATTAAGATGCATTTTTTTTTTCTGAATCGTTAGGGAAGTTTACTCAAGGAAAATGTCTAGCAGTGTTCCCTGGCACACAGTAGGTGTTTAGTATTATTTGCTTTGTGGGCATGGTGAGTAAGTCATTGCTTTGAAGGAAAGGAGTCTTTAGTCTTTTCACTTAGCTCCCTAGAATCATTTCCCCTTTTGATTGCCTGAGGCCAGAATCTTATCAGGGACTTTTACATTATTTTGCCTAAGATGTATCTATTTTAAAAGAGATAATGTTCACAAAGTGCTTAGTAAAGACCAGACACTAATTGCCCTATGCTTGTAGCTATTATTAAGTTAGAAAATGAAACTAGCTCAGAAAAGAATAACAATTAAGCAATTATCAGTCTGTTATCACCCTAGTGTAAATGAGAAGTCAAATCTGCTGGGAACAGATTTTGCTTGTGATAAAGAAGCCAGTGATCTCAGACCACGAAGTGAGAATCTGAGAGACCGGAGGACCACTAGAGAATTTTTCCTGGGGCAAGTTCCTGGGTGGAGAATAGGAAATCCAAATTAAATAACCAAGTGTTACGCATCCAATCACTTTTGGATTCCAAAGTGGGAAGCAGCTCCAGTCTTCCAGGCTGGGGAAGGGATGAGGATTTCTTTTTTTAAAGCCAGGAACTGTGGAGAGCCCAGTGGGGGGCTGTGATATCAGCCTCTTCCAGATGCTCTTATCCGAGGAGGGAGCAGGGGGGGCACCCAAGAGCTGTCAGGAATTAAGCAACCACTGCATGTAAGCTTTTAATTAAAAAAAAAAAAAAAGCTGGGAGTGTGTGGCAGCGAAGCAGTAGCCAGAAGGATGGCTGCGGATCTTGCCTTTGCCAACCCTGGCAACTCATCGTTTGTGTGTGTGTGTGTGTGTTGATACTGGAGCTTCAAGTCAGGGACTGGGCGCTGTCCCTTAGCTCTTTTGCTGAAGGCTGGCGCTCTATCACCTTTAACCACAGTGGTAAACTGGAGATGTCTCCCATTTTCCCATCTAGAGTGGCTTTGAACTGTGATCCTCGGATCTCAGCCTCCGGAGTAGCTGTCAGTTTCTAGCCTCATTTTTCTCACTCCTCTGCTGTGTGACGGCCTGGTGCCTCTGTCGGCCTCTGCGTGTTCACCTGTGAAACCGGTACTATGTCTCCCCGGACTGCACGAGCCACTGAAGGTGGACCAGTCTGGGATGCCAGCGACCGCTTCTCATCAGTGCGCTACCTGGTGTTCGGGACACTGCTCGGGCTGGAGAGCAGGGTGTGGCCGAAGGGTGGGTGTGCTTGCGGGTTGGGGTGGCAGGAGTGATCCTGGTAGGGAGGAAGTGTTATCTCAGTACAGGCCCGGTGGCAAGCTGACCACAGGGAGTAGTGGCCCTGTGGTAAGGTCTTGGGGGAGGGAACCCCCCCCCCAAAACACAATACATAAAACCCCAACCCATCCACAGCCCACTTGGGAGGCCGCACGGTTCAACCCTGGGAAGGTGGACTCCGCACCCAGGGTCGGCTCCGTCCCTTCCCGGCCGGGGTGACCTTGGACCAGTCCCTTTCCCTCTGGGAATGGGGCTCCTCGTTCCATTGATCACTCAGAGCGCTGTCGACATAATGCGGGTGACACGCGTCGTCGTCGGGAGACGCGGAGTGACAGCTGTTGTGCGAAGCTCCCGCGGCGGGCGGCCTCCTCCCCGCCGGCTCTCACTCGGCTCCAGCGACTCCTTCCGCAGGGATCCGGGTTCCTCGCCCGGCCGCTCGCCCGCTTTCCCCCGCCGGCCGGCCCGCAGGCTGCCCGCCAAGCGCACCATTGTTCTCCGCGACCGCGACGCCAGGCCAGACTCGCGCAGGCCGGACCTCGGCTTTGGGCTCAACCCGGGCCTGGCACGACCGCCGCGGCGAGCCTGAGAAGCCCGGGTCGGCGTCCTCCCCGGAGGAAGCGAGTCGGGCCCCGAGCGCGTCCCCGAAGCGCGTCCCCGAAGCGGCGCCCGAGCGCCCCCGACGGGGCCCGAGCGCTCTCCGCCCGCGGAAACAGCCGAAGGAGCCGCCTCCCCCCGCCAACCCCGGCCCGCCGAGCCGTTCCGGAAACTTCCGGAACTTGCCGAGCGGCCGTCCTGCCGGACTGCTGGAGGCGGCCGCAGCGCCATGTTGGATGCTCTGCTCGTTGAGTGAAGAAAATCCGCCGGCATCGCCTGAGCCCCGCTACCGAGAAGGGCGCCGCTTCCCCCGGGGAGGGGGACAGAGACCCCCCGCCGCCGGCCCATGAGGATATTGCCGTGAAAGGTCCGGTCTCTCCGCC
>NW_012267222.1:16038193-16050029 GCF_000151885.1 Dipodomys ordii
GGCGGCGGCGGCGGCAGCGGCGGCCCCTCCTCACCCGAACATCAGGGCCCTCCAGACCCAGGCGCCCCAACAGTATCCTTTCCACCTCCCTGCCGGCTCCCCGGCAGCCTCCGGGGGAACCCCGCCGGCCGCGGGGACCCCGCCGGGGAAGCAAGCGGCCGCTGCTCCAGCCTCCTCGCCGCCGCATCGGGCTTGGCCCGAGCTTTTGGGGGGGTGGGGTGGGGTGGAGTGCCCCGGCGGCAGCATCGCGGGGACCCCGGGACCCTCGTGCGGTACGACGGGGGGGGGGACACCAGCTGCACCGAGGCGTGCCTCTGCGGCCCTTCCCTTTTCGATCGGGGGACCCTCCCCTCTCCGCCTCCTCCTCGTCCCCTCCCGCCTCCTCCCTTCCGTCGGGCCGAATTGGCCGGTGCCCCGGGACCGGCCCCTGCGGGCGAGGCTGGTGTGGGTTGTGTGTGTGTGGGGGGGATCACGGCCTGCTCCCTCCAGCTCCGGGCTGCCAGCGGGGCTTGCTGGATCCCCGGATTGTCATTCGTACATAGTAAACTTTATTGGTAAATTTCCTGGTTGAAACGAACCAGCTGGATCCCGAGGTAAGTTGGAATTTTTTTTTTGGAAATGTACAAAAAAAGCATTCCCTCTGGCTATTTTTTTAAAAATTTTTAATTAAGTGATTGGAGTTGTGATGTGGTTTGTGGTGGAACGCGTCCCAAGGAGGAAATGTTATACCGGACAGACACTTCCCTGTGTTTGACCTTTGTAGAGGAAGAGGAAGTTAACTGACATTACTCCGCACCCCTTCCACTCCCCCCACCCCTCAAAAAAAGTGTCACTTCTTGGAAAGCCTTTTAACAGGCTTCGCTTAGCCCTTCCTAGGCCTGATGCCCGCAGGGTACATACCAGGGCTTCTGGTGGAAAGTGTCTAGTTTTGAACGTACTTTAATGTCGTGTTCCTTGCTCCGTCATAGAATTTTCAACAAGATTTCGATTGAAATCTTGGTGACCAAGTGTTTGTCACATACACACACAAAAGCCAGGGAGGATAAAACGTGGAATTGAGAAATCCCATGGAGGTTTGGGACAGTATTGCCTACCTGAGAATAGCATTTCATCATGCATCGCTCCACACCCTACATCCCATGTATTTGTATAAATTGTCATTGGATGTTGGTTGTGTTGTGTTTTTGCCTTTCTACCATCGGGTATTTGACTTGTAGTGATAGCAAATTAGTCATGGTACTGAGAGCCCCAGATTATTATTCTTGTCTGTATCGATTGCTTTAAGGGAAAGGCATCTCCTCCCTTCTAGAGTCATTTCAGGTCATTGTTTTGTTTCTGTCAAGTGTCATTTTCTCTGTTCTTTAAATATTGTTAGTCCACATTTTTAAGTCCAGTGTGGTGCAGAGAAAAGATAAATTCCATTCCAGTGTGATGTGTGTACTGATTTCATAATGTTTTTATCCTGCATGATTCTGTTAAGAATGGTTCACTGATAATGTTCTTAGAAAATCTGGTTGGTTCTGGTCAACATCCTTAGTTTCTTTACCCATGAAGTTTAAGGTTGACTTCTTTTTCCTACTTGAAGGATTTCTTATACGTGTCTTTACTTAGTACTTTGTGAGTTTAAAATATCTAATTTTTTTCTTGATTGTTTTATACTTACTAAATTTTTCATTCCTTGCGTCTTTAGATGTTTTGTCAGTTAGAAGGGAAAGGAAGCCCATATTCTGTGTTATCGATGTACAAAGTATTAAGTAGGAACTGCAATACTGTATACAGTATGACATTATTTGGTGAATTTGGTGGTTTTTTTTGGACACAGATTTGTAACTTGATTACTGTGAACAGTAACTTCAAGTGCTTCACAAAGGAAGTACTTCTAAAAGCTGTGAGTTGGTTGCATCTTAAAAGTATTAGTGCTTTAACAGTTTTCTTTTTTTAATAAATGGAGCAATTATTAAACATGAATGAATTTATTTCTATTGGCAATCACTTTAAAATCCATTTGTGGTAATGTTTTATGTGGCTTTATTTTGCCTCATGTCATTGAAGCTAAAATCTTCCTCTATATCAATTCTTGTTACCTTTGCTTTACCCACAGAAAGTTTACAATTGTTAAAATCCACTTACATAAATGGAAAATGAAGTATAGGTTACAGATTCCATCAGAGTACATCAGTGGTAACTGGTAATGTGGAATTGATTAGCAATGTATTTAAGTAGAGCAATTCTGCTTTTCTAACGAGAGAATGTGAAGATTTATGTTTGCAAGTGCTTATCATGCAATAAATTGATAACACCCAAGCAGTGTGGAGTGCAGTGCTAGAGTCGCTTGTTCCACGACTTGACTAGATTCCTTGTTCCTCAAAATATGTGGATACAGTTATTGCATCAGATTCAATGTTGCATGTGTGTAAATGTCATAGTGAAACCCCTTCGTACAGTCAACATAGGTGAGCAAAAAAATAAGTTCAGATGATATTTTAAATTTGTAAAAATACTCAAAGGAGATTTGCATAGTAAAGTGCCTTTGATTTGTACTTAGTGTTCAAGTGACAAGTTAGGAATGAAGTGTTGGATTTAAGTATGAACTGAAATCAGCTTAAATTGACATCAGTTTTGCATGGCAAGGCCTGTGAGACCCTTTCAAAGAGAAAGAGTTTCTTGATTTCAGAGTCAAAAGGATGAGGACTGCAAGAGGGTGGGCTGAGATGAGGGCTTGAAGTAAACTGATATGAAAAGCTAATATAAGGGAGAAATATGCTTAGAATGTTTATAACATAAGCTGTTGTGAAACTTATAGCTGATGAAAATGGCACTTCCAAATATTTGTTTTGACTCAAATGGTAGAACACTTTCTTAGCAAGCTTGTGGCCCTGAGGTCAGTTCCCAGTGCTGTAGAAAATAAAACCAAAAAATGCCTTGAAATCTCACGGCAATTTTCCAGTATGAGATTGAGAAAGGCTCTGTTGAGAATCTTAATTAACTTTTTTTCTAGTTGACAGAAAGTCTTGCTTACATTTTTTAGGGTGCTTTGGGTCTGCATTAAAGGCCTAGTTATTCAGATTGAAGTTGTTCACTTTTTTGATAATTCAAGAGAAATGGGTTTGAATCCAGGTGTCCGAGTAGTTATGACTTAATTTTGCAGTGTATTATAAACACACAGTGTTCTCTCTATTTATACAGAAAGACTTCAGGGTATAATTTCTCTCAAGGCTGCTGACACTTCTGGGGAGTCTAGTTACTGTTTTGGGGCAGCCAGTTTAGATAAGCAAATCAGACAGTGGGTTCTTTCCAAGAACTAAATTAGGTATAGGTCTGTGCTAGTCCGAAAATGACCCATGTGTCCTTAACTATTTTGTCATAGGTTTTAAGGCAAAAAAAGTTAAAAGTTTTAAAGTTTTGCTTGAGGTGCAATTTTCCTTTTTTTTTTTTTTTTAAATCCCACTATTGACTTTCAGTTTTGTCTTACAGTCCAAAGTCAGTAACATTGCTGTTTTTTTGTTTCTTTGCTAAAGCTAGATCTGAATAGTAGTACCAGTGGCATCCATTTTTGAGGGCCTAGTGTTCTGGGAGTAGTGCATGGTTTTCATTGATTTCCCCAAGTATTCTAATAAAATAGGTAAGGTCACCATTTTACAGATGAGGGTACTGAAGTGAAGTTAGCTGTTTCCACAGTTTACCTGCCTTAATAAAAAGGTGGTCTATGAGTCTCAGACTGTTGTGACTGACTCCAAGCCCAAGGGGCCCTCTTTTTATTAGATTACTTCTCACCCAGCCTGCATGTGGGGCTGGAAGGAAACTCTCCTATCTTGAGAGCCAGGGGAAAGTATACAGAAAAGAAGCTCTGTGGAGTAACTTAAAACACAGTGGTACTGTACCTTGTTTTCTTTCCTTTCTTTTTTTTTTGTTGGTCATGGGGCCTGAACTCTGGGCTTGGGCTCTGTCCCTCACTCAGATCTTCAACTCAAGGTTAGCGCTCTACCACTTGAGCCACAGCACCACTTCCAGCTTTTTCTGCTTTTGTGGTGCTGAGGAATTGAACCCAGGGCCTCATGCATGCAAGGCAAGCACTCTACTACTGAGCTACCTTCCCAGACCCTGGACCTTGTTTTAATTAGTTTATAACCACATACTTCTGGACAAGTAGGTTATCTTCACTTCACTGAGCCTTAAGGTGTAGGCTCTCCACAGTTGATTCAGCTCATTTTTCCTTGTTCAGTAGTCGACATGACCTCCAAGCAAAATACTATTCCAATTAGCACCCAGAATCTGTAGCTCCTACAGTAGTCAGCAGTTTCTCTAAGCCCCACCATCAGGAAAGTGTCAAATATATGTGTGTGTGCATATGTATATATATGTAAATATATACACATATATGTATATATACATGTATATATACACACACACACACACACACATATATATATATATATGGTTGTTTTTTTTTTTTTTTTTTGGTTCTGTTTTGTTTTTTGTCGGCCGTGGCCTGAAGTCAGGACCTGGGTGCTATCTCTCAGCTCTTCAGCCAAAACTAACCCTCTACCACTTCAGCCACAGTGCTACTTCTGGCCTTTTCTGCTTATGTGGTGCTGAGGAATCAAACCCAGGGCCTCATGCATGCAAGGCGAAGCACTCTACCACTGAGCCACCTTCCCAGCCCCAAGAGTGTAAAATATTGAGTGTAGATCCTCATGTAGGAGAGAGGGAGCCAGTATAAAATGGAGATAGAAGCTGGGCACCGGTGGCTCACACCTGTAATCCTAGCTATTCAGGAGGCTGAGATCTGAGGATCGAGGATCAAAGCCAGGTTTAAAGCCAGCCCCGGCAGGAAACTCCATGAGAGATCTGAGGATCGAGGATCAAAGCCAGGTTTAAAGCCAGCCCCGGCAGGAAACTCCATGAGAGTCTTATCTAATAAACCTCTAGAAAACCGGAAGTGGCGCTGTGGCTCAAGTGGTAGAGTACTCGCCTTGAGCTAAAGAGTGCAGGGACAGCACCCAAGCCCAGAGTTCAGGCCCCACGAGTGACACACACACACACACACACACACACACACACACACACACAGACACACACACACACACACACACACACGATGGAGATAGAGAAGGGAGAAAAGTTACTCAGATGCAGTTCATATGTAGCCCTTGATTTTTTTGTCAGTTGTGGGGGCTGAACTCTGGGTCTGGGCCCTGTCCCTCAGCTCTTAAGCTCAAGGCTAGCACCCTACCACTTGAGCCATAGTGCCACTTCTGTTTTTTTTCTGCTTATGTGGTGCTGAGGAATCAAACCCAGGGCCTCATGCATGCAAGACAAGCACTCTACCACTGAGCCAACTTCCCAGCCCCCGTAGATTGACAGGTTTTAAAGGGAGTTTGTTTTTTAAACCAAACTGTGACTTTAAAAATTTATTTATTTATTTATTTTTGCAAGTCCTGGGGCTCGAACTTGGGGCCTATGCGCTGGCTCTGAGCTTCTTTTGCTCAAGGCCAGCACTCTACCACTTGAGCCACAGCGCCACTTCTGACTTTTTCTGTGTATGTCGTACTGAGGAATTGAACCCAGGGCTTCCTGCATGCAAGGCAAGCACTCTACCACTAAGCCACATTCCCAGCCCCAAACTATGACCATTTAAACCCTAAGTGCCACTGTTTTCTTTTCCTCATTGGAGTCTCTGATAAGATTTTTTTTAAAAAAGGTCCATCTTGTAAGAAATGTTTCAAAAACCATGTTTTATATCATAATGGAGAGGGTTACCACCTTCTTGGTCATTTATGTTGGGACTTCAGTATGTGGTAAGTTTATAAATTCCTTTGTTCATTTATTTAGCAACTACTGTATATTAGATTGATAATAGCTTTAGGCCTGAGAACTGAGACTTACTGGGGGTATGGTTCAAGTAGTTGAGCGCCTTGCTAGCAGATTCAAGGACTTCTAAAACAACAACAAAACAAAAACATAAACAAAAGCTCAGATGAGATCTTGACACTCAAAGGACTTAGTTTAGACAACACTATGAAGTGAGCTACAGTGATAAGTCCGCCATGAATCTTGTTTGGGTAAGAAAGAGTTAGGGCTTTATAGACATTGACATCTGAGTAAAGTTAGAAAGATGAGTAAGAATTAACCCAGGTCTACTTAGCTTTTCCTCTCCAGCTTACTTTTCCTAATTCCATTGGTGGTATTGGTGCACAGAAATTTTAATAAATGGATTTCAGTCATGTTTCAAGTTTCTTTTTGCAGGAGCAGGAAAACTAGAGGAACAATCTATAATTGCTATAGATTGATGATAATCGGAGGAGTTAAGTGTATTAGGAGGAGATAGATAATGAATCCTGGTAGTCTTCCCACTTTATCCCATAAAATCCCTGCCCTTTTGATGTTAGACTTTGGCCTGGAGAAACAGAACCCATTAGCCTTAAAATAAAAGATTTCTCTTGGAATATTAAGAAATCCTGGATTTGAGTTTGGGCTTTAGTTTTTCTCTTCCATTTTAGTAGGGGTGTTAAATTAATTAGTCTGGTCCCATTAATTACTTGAGGCGTCAGTTTTCCTTTAAAACATTTAGTTAGTGACTTTATGAATTACAGTGGCTTATGATTCCAGACATTATGCTTTGAGGTTTTTTGTTTGTTTTGTTTTTAGTTATACTGGATTTTGAACTCAGGGCCTTGTGCTTGCTCAGCTTTCTTGATTGTCTGGCATTCTTATCATTTGGGCTATGTCTCCAGCCTAGCTTTTTTTGCTGATTAGTTGTTTTCTCTTTTTTGATACTAGGGATCAAACCTAGGACGTTGCACTTGCTAGGCTAAGTGCTTTGTCACTGAACTATATCTCAGCTCTTGCTGGGTATTTTGTAGGTGGAGTCTCATGGATGTTTCTGCCTAGGCTGGCCTCAAGCTGAGACCTTTTGAGATCTTAGTCTCCTGTCTGGTGGACAGTGGACATTTGTGTGGCAGCATATTGATGATGGACGTATGTAAACATTATTAGATGAGAGGCAAAATAGCCTTGCTCATACAAGAAGGCTTTACCTTTTGGTTATTATTATTGGGTTTGGTTATAGAGACTAAAATACTTTTAACCATTAAGATTATGGTGAGCCAGATTCTAGTGGCTCATGCCTGTAATCCTAGCTACTCGGCTGATTTGAGGATGGTGGTTTGAAGCCAGCCCAGTCAGGAAAAGTCTGAGACTCCATTTAACCACCAGAAAACCAGAAGTAGCGCTGTGGTTGAAAGTGGTAGAGTGCTAGCCTTGAGTGAAAAAGCTTAGGCACAGTGCCTAAGCCCTGAGTTCAAGCTCCAGGACTGACTCCTCAAAAAAGATTATGATTAGGAGCGGGGCGCCGGTGGCTCACGCCTGTAGTCCTAGCTACTCAAGAAGCTGAGAACTGAGAATCATGGTTCGTGAAACTTTTATCTTCCAGAAAACTGGACTCTTCTAGAAACTTCTAGAAAACTGGAAGTGGTGCTTCCTAGTGGTTTATTGGAGATAAGAGTCTCACGGACTTTCTTGTCGGCTGGCTTTGAACCGTGATCCTCAGATCTCAGCCTCCTCAGTAGCTAGGATTATAGGCATGAGCCAGCAGTGCCCGGCAATTATGGTTAGTTTTGGTTTGAGGCTATAAAATTGTAGTGATCAATGGCTAGCTTACTCTGCCTGAGAAAGTAGTTTATATGAAGGGAAGCTCAGGAAAAAACTGTTATGAGATGCCATTTATTTTTACTCTAGGAATAATACCTTGAACTAATGTAATGGGAAACTATTTCCTGATTATTAACCAGGCATGTGAATTGAAACAATGAGTAAATGGCCTGAAATGTACAGGAATATTTCAGGATCCTAAGCTAGTTCTTTCTGAATTTCAGATAGATGTGTATGTATGTATGTATGTGTGTGTGTATGTGTGTATGTGTTTTCCTACGTGTGTATGTATATGCGTGCCAGTACTGGGGCTTTTGAACTTAAAGTGTGGGCACTGTCCCTTAGCTTTGTTGCACACTACCACTTGAGCTACAACTCAACTTTCTACTGTTGGTGCTTAATTGGAGATAATAGTCTCACAGACTTTTAACTGAGATCCTGAGATCTCAGACTCCTGAATAGCTAGAATTACAGGCATGAGCCACCAGTGCTTGACTTAGATTTCTTATAGTTCCTCGGCTTTTTGCCACCCCGGAGTTTTAAATTCCTCAGCTGAAATTTAAAGTAGTTTAAATGTTTTAATTACATTTGAAAATTTTCATTAAAAAAATTGTAGCCCCTCTGTACAGTATTTTCACAATAAAAAAAGTAAACAGGGAGTAGTTTTGTACTTTTTTGAGTCCAGTATATGCTGCCTGACTCAAGAATTTGCATTTTTGTTCATAGAACATAAGATCCATGAAGGCAGAGATTTTTGTCTGTTTTGTTCACTGTAGACTTGCTAGTACTTAGAATAAATGGCCAGCATATAGACAGTAGGCAGTCTGCAAATATTTTTTTTAAAGGAAATGTTGATTAAATAAGTTGAAATTAAATAAAGTGTTTTTTTTTTTTTTTTTGGGTCCGGTCGTGGGGCCTGAACTCTGGGCCTGGGCGCTGTCCCTCAGCTCTTCAGCTCAAGGCTAGCGCTCTACCACTTGAGCCACAGCACCACTTCCGGCTTTTTCTGCTTATGGGGTGCTGAAGAATCGAACCCAGGGCCTCATGCATGCAAGGCAAGTGCTCTACCACTGAGCCACCTTCCCAGCCCGAAATTAAATAAAGTGTATAAATTAAATTAGTGGTACTAATAATGTAACAAATGAAAATAGTTAATTTCTTCTTTTATTTTTTGCAGTACTAAGGATCAAACTCACGGCCTTGGGTAGCTAGGCAAGTTTTCTGTCATCCAGCTCTATCGTTGGCCCTTGTAATATCCTTTGAGATAGAATAGCCTTTATCTAGTTTACTGAATGGACTGATTTGTGTATAGATACCGAGGATTAGGGTTAATGTAAAGGCTAAAGAGGAACAACATCTAAATTTTATGATTATAAGAGTAAATAAAACAGGAAATTTTAAAGTAGGAAAGAAGGGAAGTAAAAATCACCTAGTTAAGCTCTGGCCTGTAATCCTAGCTACTCAGGAGGCTGAGGTCTGAGGATCACAGATCAAAGCCAGCCTAGGCAGGAAAGTCTGTGGGACTCTTATCTCCAACTAACCACCAGAAAACCAGAAGTGGCACTGTGGCTCAAGTGGTAGAGTGCTTGCCTTGAACTGAAGAGCTGAGGGACAGGCTCAGGCCCAGAGTTCAAGCCCCAAGACCAACCCTCCCTCACTCCCCCCCCAAAAAAAATTACCTTTAAAAAAACAATCTTTTTCCTTTTATCTGTCTGAAGTACTAGCTAGGGCTTGAACATAGGCCTTGAGCTTTCTATTAGGTAAGAGTTCTACCAGGGAGTTGGTATATCACCAGCTCTTTATTTTGTTACTTATCTTTGAACAGGAAGGGCTTTTGGGGAGGGGGTGGACACTATTGGATTTTTTTTTGTTTGTGTTTGTTTGTTTTTAAATTTTTCTGTGTGTGTGTGGGGAGGGGCAGGGGTTGAACTCAGGGCCTGGGCACTATCCCTAAGCTTTTTTGTGCAAGGCTAGCATTCTGTCACTTTGAGCCACAGTACTACTTTTGGTTTTCTGGTGATTAATTGGAGATAAAAGAGCCTTACTACCTTTCCTGCCCAGGCTGGCTTTGAACCACAGTCCTCAGATCTCAGCCTCCTGAGCCAGCAGCACCTGGCTCCTGTTCCAAGTTACTTATGTTTTGGTGCTGGTACTGGGGCTGGAACTCAGGGCCTGTGTGATGTCCCTTAGATTTTTTTGCTCAAGGCTGGCACTCCACCATTTGAACTACTCTTGTATTTTCTTGCTGTTACTGAGAGATAAATCTTCAGATCTCAGCTTCCTAAGTAGGTATTACAGGCATGAGCCACTTATGCTCTGCTGGTCCATTGGTTTGTTTATTTATTAGCTCTGGTTATTTTTGAAATAGAGTTGCTTTTTGCTGAGGCCGCCCTGAACTATAATCCTTCTATTTATGCTTCCTAGTATACTAGGATAACAGGCATGCACCACCATGCTTAGCTTTTTTTGCTGAGAAAAGGCTTCTTGTAAACTTTCTTTTTTGCCTTGGGCTATGCCAGAACTATGACTCCCTCTTTATTTCACTTTCCAGCATAGCTGGATGACAGGTGCATACCACTATACCCAGCTTTTCATTTAGATGGGTTTGGTGACTTTTTGCCCAGGTTAGTCTCTTAACTGCTATCTGGCCAATCTTTGCCTCCTGAGTAGCTAGAGTTACACACATGAGCCACAAGTGACTATCCAGAAAGTGCTTTTGAATGATCAATTTGGACTGTAACTATGATTTCTTGGGGATATCATTTCAGCCTAGGTATATAGATCAGAAATTAATGTGGGGGCTGAGAATATGGCTTAGTGGTAGAATGCCTGCCTAGCATGCACAGAGCCCTGGGTTTGATTCCTCAGCACTACATGCACAGAAAAAGCCAGAAGTGGCCCGATGGCTCAAGTGGTAGAGCACTAACCTTGAGCAAAAAGAAGTTCAGGGATGGTGCTTAGGCCCTGAGTACAAGCCCCAGGGCTGGCAAAAAAAAAAAAAATGTAATGACAACTTAGAAGCTCAAACTTTTATCAGTAAACAAAACATTTTTTGAGTTATTGTGCCTGTAACTTTTTATAATATTGAAACAATGTAAGCACTTTCCCCCCTCTTATTATCCTTTTGATTCCAGCTTCATCAATATGTTCAAGTATACCAAATTTAAAAAAAAAAACAAAACCTAGTGGCCAGAGTGGCATTTGTTAGTTACAATTTGTAGTGTAGTGCAGTGTCTCATTGTTCGTTAGTTACAATTTGTAGTGTAGTACAGTGTCTCATTGTTTTCAGGAAGCATTACTATTCCAAGAAGTGAAGTATGGAAAGAAGAAATACCATAAAGGGTGTTATCCTTATTTGGGACTAGGAAGCTGAAATGAAGTAGGGGAACAAACAATTTTAGAATGACAAGGGGAGAAAAGTAGTGGAAATATTGAGTCTAGCCAGATTTATGTGTTTTTTTTTTCTTTTGGTCGGTCATTGGGCTTGAACTCTGGGCCTGGGTGCTGTCCCTGAGCTCTTCATTTCAAGGCCAGCGCTCTATCACTTGAGCCACTTCCGGTTTTCTGGTGGTTAACTGGAGATGAGAGTCTGATGGACTTTCCTGCTGGGGCTGGCTTTGAACCATGATCCTCAGAGCTCAGCCTCCTTAGTAGCTTGGATTTTATACATGAGCCACTGGTGCCTGGCTTTTTGTTTTTGTTTTTGTTTTTTAATTGACAATGAGGACTTAACCTTTAAATTAGAATAGAGGAATGTAAGGAAGTCTATGTTGAGTGAATCCTGAATTCCCTTTCTTTTTTCCTTCTCTTGTACATGCTAGGCAAGTAGTTGCTGACAAGCTACATCTCTGCCCTGATTCTTGACCTTTTCATTTGTTTTTTAAACTAGGCCCCAGAAAATAATATATAAGAAACAGCTTGAATGGGATAGTGTACTGAAAAAGAAAGGAGGCAGGAATGAGTTTGACTATAATCAGTGTTTGGGTGGTCAGGGGAATAACATGAGCAAAGATGGAAGCCTGAAACAAGTATGGTGTATGATAAATTCTAAATCCTGATCTGTGATTGAAATAGAGGATTCTGGTAGAATAGTCAAGCTATGGATCTAGATTAAGGAAGCTAGATGATGGACCTTGATGGACCAGTATACATGCTAGGCAAGCAGTCTATCACTGAGCTATATCCC
>NW_012267222.1:16051657-16059106 GCF_000151885.1 Dipodomys ordii
AAAAAGAAAAAAGCCGGAAGTGGCACTGTGGCTCAAGTGGTAGAGCGCTAGCCTTGAGCTGAAGAGCTGAGGGACAGTGCCCAGGCCCAGAGTTCAAGCCTTTGATGGATAAAAAAGAAAAAAAATGCAAATAGTACACCATCACACAATTTTAAAACTTTTTTTTTATCACCTCCAAAGAAATACATTTTATCTTTTTTTTGTCAGTCATGCGGCCTGAACTCAGGGCCTGGTGCTGTCCCTTAGCTCTTCAGCTCAAGCCTAACACCCTACCGCTTGAGCCACAGTGCCACTTCTGTGGTACTAAGGAATTGAACCCAGGGCCTCATGCAGGCAAAGCAAGCACTCTATCACTGATCCACTTTACCAGCCCCCCTAAAGAAATGCATTTGATTCTCAGTCTTCCCTAGTGCTTCTTGCTCTAGCCAATCTACTATTATGGACATTCCATATGAATGGAATGGCTCAAAATGTGCTCTTTTGCTTATTTCTTTCAGCATAATATTTTCAAGGATCATCTGTGTTGTGGCATGTATCAGTGCTTTTTTTTTCTTGTGAAGTCATATTTCATGTACCACATTTTCTTTGTTAATTTATTAGTGGATATTTGGTTGTTTTCAACTTTTTGGCTTGTTTGATAGTGAATCATCAAAAAGTTGGATAAGGTTTTTGGCTATGAATAATGTTGCTGTGAACATTCATAAATATTTTTATGTGGGCACGCTTGCTTTAATTTTTCTAGTATATATTTAGGAGCACAATTGCAGAGTTTTATGAGGTAACTCTATGTTTGTTTTGAGGAACCTCTAAACTGTGGACCAAAGTGGCTATGACATCACATGCATACCTTTACTTACGTATCAGGGTGTGAGAGTTCCACTTTATCTACTTCCTTAGCCATTCTTGTTATCTGTCTTTTATTAAAGGCCTTCCTAGTTGTTGGAAAGTGGTATACCATTATGGTTTTGATTTGCATTTCCACAAGGGCTAATGATTTTAACAGCTTTTCACAATGCTTATTGGCTATTTGTCATCTGTAGAAAATTATCTGTTCAAATCTTTGTTCACTTTTTATTTTGGATTTTTACTTATTTATTTATTTATTTTTGCTGCTGGATATTGAACCCAGAGCCTTCCCCCCCTTGATGCTGGTTTTGGGGTTTGAACTCAGAGACTGGTGCTATTCCTGAGCTTTTTTCAAGGCTAGTGCTCTACCACTTGAGCCACAGTTATTCTTTGGGCTTTTTGATAGTTAATTGGAAATGAGAGTCTCACAGACTTGGCCTACCTGGAACTAACTTTGAATTGGAATCTCGTATTTCAGCCTCCTGAGTAGCTGGGATTACTGGTGTGAGCCACCATTGCTGGGCTCCAGTATTTTATTTGTATTGTTGACTTAAGTGTTGTCTGTGTATTTTGGATTTAAGTTCTTTATCCAGATACAAGACTTTCAAATTATCCCATTTAGTAGGTTGTCTTGATAATGGCTTTGGAGATACAAAAGTTTTAATTCTGATTAAGTGTAATTAGTCTTTTTTTCTCTTACTGTTTGTCTCTAAGGACTTTGCCTAACCCCAAGTGCTTTTTTCTAAGAGTTTTATAATTTACTTATGTATTTATTTTTTGTCGGTCATGGGGCTTGAACTCAGGGCCTGGGCTCTTTCCCTGCACCCTTCAGCTCAAGGTGAGCGCTCTATCGCTTGACAGCACCACTTCCGGTTTTCTAGTGGTTTATTGGAGATAAGAGTCTCATGGAGTTTCCTGCTCAGGCTGGCTTTGAACCATCATCCACAGATCTCAGCCTCCTGAGTAGCTAGGATTATAGGTGTGAGCCACCAGTGCCTGGTGGGTTTTATAATTTATTACATTTAGGTATTTGATTCATTTCAAGTTAATTTTGGTGTGTGATGTTAAGGTAGTATTTGGATTCAACTTTATATGTTATGGTACTGGGCTTAGCTCAGGACTTTGCATTTCTTAGACAGGCACTCTATAGCTATAGCCATGTTTCTGGCTCCCTCCCACTTTATATTTTAGCATATCCAGTTATCCATTATTTGGAAGGAAGTTGTCTATCATTTGAGGAGGAAGTATTTTGCTCATTGAATTTTCTTTTTTTGGGGTCCAGTTGTGATCCTGAACTCTGGGCCTGGGCGCTGTCCCTCAGCTCTTCAGCTCAAGGCTAGCGCTCTACCACTTGAGCCACAGTGCCACTTCCGGCTTTTTTTTCTGCTTATGTGGTGCTGAGGAATCGAACTCAGGGCCTCAGGCATACAAGGCAAGTGCTCTAACACTGAGCCACCTTCCCAGCCCCTCATTGAATTTTCTTGACACCTGGTTAAAATAATTTGTATTTATTGAAAAAACATATAATGAAAGAAAAATTCATTGGTTGATTTGTACAAGTTGAACTAAGGAGCAAGAAAAAGACTAGGAGAGTAGAAATAGCTTCACAGATATATATGATATATATGTATTTTATACATATAACTGTATATATACATGTACATGTGTGTGCATGTACATATAAATGTATACATGCATGTATATGTATAAATGTGCATAAACATATATGTATATGTATATGTGCGTGTATATATACATTTTTGTGCCAGTTCTGGGGCTTAAATTCAGGGCTTGGGCACTGTAACTGAGCTTTTTATGTACTGTTTTATAATCCATTAAGTACTTGAAATTTACTGAGGTATGCTGTTTGTAAAATCTATTGAATCTAAACTTTGGCCATTTCTTTCCTAAAATTTCAAATCTACAAAACAGAACTACTTACAAGAACAAGAGAGTCTGAACTGTGTGTGTGTGTGTGTGTGTGTGTTTACGCGCACACGTGTATGTCAGTACTGAGGCTTGAACTTGGCCTGGGCATTGAGTTCAAGCTTAGCTTTGGTGCTTGGCCACTTGAGCCACACCTCTACTTCTGGCTTTTTGCTGGCTAATTGTTGATAAAAGAGAGTCTCATAGACTTTTTTATTATTCAGGCTGGCTTCGAACTGTTGTGCTCAGATCTTAGCCTTTTGATCAGCTAGAATTACAGGCGGGACCCATAGTTTCTTGGCTCTTTCTTTTTATTATTGTTCCTTGGGCTTATGTTCAGGACTTTTTGCTCATTTAAGCTGGCTTGCTCAGCTAGCTCTCTACCACACTTCCAGTCTTCCATTTTGCTGGTTAATGGGAGAAAGAGTGTTACAGACTTCTTTCTGGCTTAGCTTTAAAATATGTATGATCCTCAGATCTCAGCCTCCTGAGTAGCTAGAATTACAGGTGTGAGCCACTGGTCCCTGGCTAGGATTTATTACTACATTTTTTTTTTTTTTGATTTTGGTCAGTCATGGGGCTTGAACTCTGGGCCTGGGCGCTGTCCCTGCGCTCTTCAGCTCAAGGCAAGCGCTCTACGGCTTGAGCCATAGCTCTACTTCTGGTTTTCTAGTGGTTTATTGGAGATAAGATTCTCACAGACTTTTCTGCCCCGGCTGTCCTTGAACCGTGATCCTCAGATCTCAGCCTCCTGAATAGCTAGGATTACAGGCGTGAGCCACTGGCGCCCCGGCTTATCACTACGTTTTAAATAAAGATTTTCCTGGGCTGGGAAGGTGGCTCAGTGGTAGAGCGCTTGCCTTGCATGCCTGAGGCCCTGGGTTCAATTCCTCAGCACCACATAAGCAAAAAGGAAAAAGCCGGAAGTGGCGCTGTGGCTCAAGTGGTAGAGCGCTAGCCTTGAGCTGAAGAGCCGAGGGACAGTGCCCAGGCCCAGAGTTCAGGCCCCACGACCGGACCCCGTCCCCCCCCCCAAAAAAAAAATAAATAAAGATTTTCCACCAAAAATAATCCCAAAACCTCTTCAGTGACTTAAAATTGAAATGTTGCTGGGCAACTGTGGCTTAAGGCTGTAATCCTAGCTACTCAGGAGGCTGAGGTCTAAGGACTATGGTTTGAAGCCAGCCATCAGGAGAAAGTCCTTGAGACTTATTTCCAGCTAACCTCAAATAAGTCTGAAATGAAGCTATAACTCAAGTGGTAGAGTGCTAGCTATGATTCCCAAATCTCAGTTTCCTGAGTAGCTAAGGATTACAGGTTTCAGCTCCCAGTCCCCGCTTTAGATCTGTTTTTTAAAGTTTTAATAAACCAACGTGTATCTCTAGCAGCTTAGTCCATACTAGTAAATATCCAAAAGAAGTGGATCTTAATTAATTTTTTTCTTTACGTGTGCAGATATTTCAGTTAAACATGTCTGTTTATTTATGAGTACAATGCATCTTGAACCAGTTTCGTTCCTTTCACCATTCTCCTACCTTCCAGCTGTCTACCCTATCCACTCAAGTTTCCTAGTTCCATTTTCGTGTATGTATACTAAGTAAAAAATATGGAACGCTTCACAAATTTGCATGTCATCCTTTCTCAGGGCCATGTTAATCTTCTCTGTATCTTTCCAATTTTAGTATGTGTACTGCTGAAGGGAGCCCAGGAAGTGGATCTTAATTAATCTCTGTAGATTTTAAAGACATTAAGTATCTGATCTGATTAACATTGTTGAATCTTAGAGGCTAATGTAGTTAGTTGGTATGATCAGTATTACTTGTTAGTCTTTTTTTCAGAAATATTAGAATTTGGAAACAGTCCAACTTCTTGAGGTAACCTACGTTTCAGAAGCAGACAAGGAGAATTTTTTTTTTTTTGGTCAGTTGTGAGGCCTGAAATCTGGGCCTGGGTGCTGTCCCTCAGCTCTTCAGCTCAAGTGTACCTCTCTACCACTTGAGCCACAGCGCCACTTCCGGCTTTTTCTGCTTATGTGCCACTGAGGAATCAAACCCAGGACCTCATGCATGCATGGCTAACACTCTACCACTGAGCCACCTTCCCAGTCCCAGACAAGCAGAATTCTTGACCTTTTATCCCCTTTTATGTTTATAGTGCGACTACTAGAAGTTTAGGCAAGGCAGTCAGAGCTAAATGTTGCTCGGAAATAAATATTTTCATAGTGGTTTCATTCTTGACTGTCTTTGAAAAGTCATAAAGGATCCAAACAGGAAACTGTGCCTTAGTTTACTTCCCCTGGAGATATTGTAGTCAGTAAAGTTACACAAGACTGTTTGAAGGGTGTTGTCATAGATCATAAAATAGTTTTCTAAGTTGGAAGAAGGGAGTTTGGTCCAGCTTCTTTTCCCCCTTTCCTTTGCCCCAGAGGTTGAGGTGGGATGGGGCTGGGTGGGAGGGGAAGGCGATTGTCTAAACATCACATTTTTGCCAACTTTGATTTGAGATGTTTAGTAACATTGACCTAATAGAATAACAAAGGTCCTCTTTTTCTTGTAATGGTCTTGATTTGGATAGTAAGTTACTGTCACCCCAGCTTAGAAAATTAGGGCCACACCCCTCTCTGTAGCTGGGCATTGGTGGCTCACGCCTGTAATCATAGCTACTCAGGAGGCTGAGATCTGAGGATCATGGTTCAAAGCCAAGCCTGGGCAGGAAAGTCTGTGAGACTTCTAACTCCAATTAACCACCAAAAAATTGCAAGTGGTGTGGCTGAAGTGGTAGAGTGCTAGCCTTGAACTGAAGAGCTGAGGGATAGCACCCAAGCCCCGAGTTGAAGCCCCATGACTGACCAAAAAAAACCCAAAACATAAAAAGTAAATAAATAAAAATAAAACACTGGATTTGATCTCCAGCACAAAACAAAGAAAGAACACTACAAGAATATTAGATGAAAAACGGAAAGAAATGAAAGTGTTAGAAAGAAATGGTTGACTTTCTATCTCCATATAGTCTAAGAAGAAGTTAATGTGGTAATGATTAGTTGGTTAAATTGATATATGTTTATCTTTCTCCTATACTCTTTTTTCCCTTTTGGATCAATGAGTATTTTCTTCTTTCTTTTTTTGGTCGTATGGCTTGACCTCTGGTCCTGAGTGCTGTCCTTGAGCTCTTTAGCTCAGGGTAGCTAGTGCTCTACCGTTAGAGCCACAGTGCCTCTTCTGATTTTTCTGATGGCTTATTGGAGATTAGAGTCTCATGGACTTTCCTGCCAGGGATAGCTTTGAATCGTGATCCTCAGATCTCAGCTTCCTGAGTATCTAGGATTACAGGCCTGAGCCATCGGCGCCAGGCGATCAATGAGTATTTTGTGGTAGATACTTAAAGACTTGCAAATAATAGTATTGGCGAATGTTGTCTACAACATTTACATTTAGATTTGCTTAATTGTGAATCTCTTTTTCTCTCTTGGCTGTTAAGTCTATAATGAATAAGTAGTTGACTGTCCGTCTATCTATCCCTCTATTTCATTTTACCATTGAGTATAAATAGTGTTGTAGGACTTCAAATGCACAATGATCATTGTTCTGTTGTTCAGATTGTTCCGCCTCTATCAAGAGTTTCTTCAGCCTTAATTTAAAGGTTGATTTCCTGTGTTCTTTCAACCAACCACCATCATTTTTTAATTTTAATTTTTTAAAAGCATTTCTTTGTTGTCTGTCACTACAAGATGTTCCAGGCTTACCTTGAATGTTTTTGTTTTGGGTCTGGACGTGGGGCCTGAACTCTGGGCCTGGGCGCTGTCCCTCAGCTCTTCAGCTCAAGGCTAGCACTCTACCACTTGAGCCACAGCGCCACTTCTGGCTTTTTTTCTTTTTGCTTATGTGGTGCTGAGGAATCGAACCCAGGGCCTCAGGCATGCAAGGTAAGCACTCTACCACTGAGCCACCTTCCCAGCCCCTTACCTTGAATTTTTTAAGTCCCGAGATTAACCACTTGTTCAGTAAATCTTGATTCTTTTTATTGGAATATGGTGTTAAGAGAGCAAGATGTGGATCCTAGATAAGCTTATCAGTATTACTAACATACCTTTCCTTTTGGGCCCTCTCAGTAGACAGCTAGAAAATACATGCTACCTGACAGGCGGAGGTATACACACACAGATCTATTTTAATACCATATATATATATATATATATTTATATACCACACATATATGTGTGTGTGTGTGTGTGTGTGTGTGTGTGTGTGTGTGTGTGTGTGTATGTATGTATGTATGTTGGTCATGGGCTTGAACTCAGGGCCTGGGCACTGTCCTTGAGCGTTTTCTCTCAAGGCTAGTGCTCTTTTCACCTTGAGTTGGTTTTATGGTGGTTAATTGGAGATGAGTCTCATGGCCTTTCCTGCCTGGGCTGGCTTGAACCCTGATCTTCCGATCTCAGCTTCCTGAATAGCTAGGATTACAGGCATGAGCCACCACTGCCCAGCTAGAGAGGGTTTTTAAAGATAAATCCTTTTTTGCTCTCAGAAGTGAATTTGAGTAGAAAATACTCCAATGCAGGACAAGAGGTAGTTTCATTAACTACTTCAGGTTGCTTTGCTTTTCTGGCTCTCAAATATTAGTAATTCATATTTTATTCACTTCATTCCTTTTCTTTTCTTTTTCTTTTTTTTTTTTTTT
>NW_012267222.1:16060401-16071564 GCF_000151885.1 Dipodomys ordii
CGTCGTGGGGCCTGAACTCTGGGACTGGGCGCTGTCCCTCAGCTCTTCAGCTCAAGGCTAGCACTCTACCACTTGAGCCATAGCGCCACTTTTGGCTTTTTCTGCTTATGTGGTGCTGAGGAATCGAACCCAGGGCCTCATGCATGCAAGGCAAGCACTCTACCACCGAGCCACCTTCCCAGCCCCATTTCTCTCAGCTTTTGTACTCAACACTAGTGCTCTACCACTTTGAGCCACAGTGCCATTTCCAGGTTTTGAGTGATTAATTGGAGGTAAGAGTCTCCGGGGCTAGCTTTGAACCTCAATCCTCAAATCTCAGCCTCCTGAGTAGCTAGGATTACAGGCGTGAGCCACTTGTGCCCACTTCCTATAAGTTTTTGTTGTTGTCATAGGGCTTGAACTCTGTCCCTGAGCTCTTCAACTCAAGGCTAATGCAGTACCACTTTGGAGCCACAGCGCTGTTTCCATTTTTTTCTGGTGGTTAATTGGAGATAAGAGTCTCAAGGATGCCAGGGCGCCTGTGGCTCACGCCTGTAATCCTAACTATTCAGGAGGCTGAGATCTGAGGATCACGGTTCAAAGCCAGCCCAGCCCAGGCAAGGAAAGTCGGTGAGACTCTTATCTCCAATAAAACCACTAGAAAACTGGAAGTGGCACTGTGGCTCAAGCGGTAGAGTGCTTGCCTTGAGCTGAAGAGCACAAGGACAGTGCCCAAGCCCAGAGTTCAAGCCCCACGACCAACCAAAAAAAAAAAAAGTCTCAAGAATTTTTCTGCCTGGGCTGTCTTTGAACTGTGATTGTCAGATCTCAGCCTCCTAAGTAGCTAGGATTACAGGCATGAGCCACCGGTGCCCAGCCTTTTCTATAATTTGAACATAACTAGGACGTTGATTTGAGGAAGAAGTGGGAAACATTGGAACATTTAAGAATCAACTTTTACTGGAACCAATAAGTGAAAGTGGCAGGTACTGAGTTCCATTCCCAGTCCCAGACCCCTCCCCCCCAAGAAAAATCAAGAAAGGAACAACTTATTTGCAAGTAAATATGCTAACTTGCCTGACACATTGCAAATGTGGTGGCTTACTAATTTAAAGTTAGCTGGTTAACTGGGATTTTTTTGTTTTTTGAGACAGGCCCTTTCTCTGTTAGCCAGGCTAACTTGAAAACTCACTATTTAGTCAGGCGCCGGTGGCTCGCGGCTGTAATCCTAGCAACTCAGGAGGCTGAGATCTGAGGATCACTGTTCAAAGCCAGCCTGGGCAGAAAAGTCTGTGAGACTCTTATTTCCAATTAACCATTAGAAAACCGGAAGTGGTGCTGTTGTGGCTCAAGCGGTAGAGCGCTCACTTTGAGTAGAAGAGTGTAGGGATAGTGCCCAAGCCCCACGACCAACAAAAAAAAAATAGAAAAGAAAAGAAAAACTCACTATTTATCTGAGACTGGCCTTAAGCTTGTGATCCTCTTGCTCCTGAGTGTTGGAATTTTAGGCAGCTTCACCATGCCTATCACCCATGAATTTTTCATTCACTTAAAACCATTAGAATTGGGCTGGGAAGGTGGCTCAGTGGTAGAGTGCTTGCCTTGCATACATGAGGCTCTGGGTTCAATTCCTCAGTACCACATAAGCAGAAAAAAGTTGCAAGTAGTGCTATGGCTCAAATGGTAGAGCACTAGCCTTGAGCTGAAGAGCTGAGGGACAGCGCCCAAGCCCAGAGTTCAGGCCTCACGACCAACCAAAAAAAAAATAGAATTTTTATTGTTGTTACTATTATTATTGCTATTATATGTGGTAATGAGGTTTGAATTCAGGGAAATGTTCGGATAGGTACTTTAATCACTTTTTTTTGGTGGGGGACAAGGTTTTATTTAAGTATTACAGTGTGAAATGGAAAAATAGAACCATTTTCTGTTCCCCATTCAGGAAATAGGCATTAAAGGCTCAAATGATAATGCTTATCTGTACCTTTTACACTTTTAGAACTGGGAAAATAAATGTAGTTATATCATCTAGTAACTCCTAATCCTTAGACAATGGTTTGTGTTTGTAAGATAGATGAGGCAGGTAGCTTTTAGAACTTTTCCAGATATACCTTTGTTCTTTTCCTGTCTACTCATTTATGCAGTTCCCAGATATTTAACATTTCATTTATTTATTTAGTTGATTGATTAATTGTGCCTGCATTGGGGCTTGAACTAACTCCATGCCTGGGCACTGTCCCTGAACTTTTTCACTCAAGGCTGGTACTCTACCACTTCTGTCCACTTTTGGCTTTTTAGTAGTAATTGGAGATAAGTGTCTCCCAGATTTTCCTGCCTGGGCTGGCTTCAGATTGAGATCCTCAAATCTTGCTATCGGTGCCACTGTCATCCTGCTTCAGTATTTGCCATTTTAAAAAGTAGATTTAGATAAGCTCTTCCTATATTTTAAAACAAAAAACCAAGTTTTTTTGCTTTTGTTTTCCCTGTTCTTGGGGCTTGAACTTAGAGCCTGGGTGCTATCCTTGAGTTGTTTTTTTTTTTTATTCAAAGCTAGCGCTCTTATCTGGAAGTAAGAATTTCATGGACTTGGCCAGAGTTGGCTTCAAACTGTGATCTTCAGATTTTAGCCTTCTGAATAGGTAGGATTACAGGCATGTGCCACCAGTGCCTGGCTGAGAAAGCAGATTTCTTTCTCTTCCTTTCCTTCCTTTCCTTCCCTTCCTTCCCTTCCCTCCCTCCCTCCAGCCCTCCCTCCCTCTCTCCTCCCCTCCTCCTCCTCCTCCTCCTCCTCCTTCTCCTCCTCCTCCTCCCTCCTCCTCCTCTCTTTCTCTTCTTTCTCTCTTCTTTCTGCCCTGAGCACTTCAGCTCAAGGCTAGCGCTCTACCACTGAGCCACCTTCCCAGCCCCTCACAAGTAACTTGCAACTATACTTTGAATGGATTCTTTTTTTTTAAATTGTGAAAAATACGTACAGAGGGGTTACAATTACATGGGCAAGATAATGAGTACATTTCTTATCAAGCATTGTAGCCTCCTCCTTTGTTTCCCCTTCCCATCCCATCCTCCCCCACCCCCCCACCCACTGAATGGATTCTTTACCCTTGCATAATTTTTTAATACCATATGCCATTCATTTTTGAAAGTAAACGGTTCTCTAAGGTATGCAAAATGTTCATATGTTGGCATATTTAAACACGGTATTTAAAATCACATTAGCAAGCTGGTCACTGGTGGCTCACACCTATAATTCTAGCTACTCAGAAGGCTGAGATCTGAGGATAGCAGTTCAAAGCCAGTCCAGGCAGGAAAGTCGAGGAGACTCTTCTCTCTTACCATCAGAAAACTGGAAGTGGCTCTAAGTGGTAAAATGCTAACCTAGAGCAAAGAGCTCAGAGAGAGCACCCAGGCCCTGAGTTCAAGCCCCACGACACTCACTCACTCACTCACTCATTCACTCACTCACTCTGTCTGTCTGTCTGTCTGTCTGTCTCTCTCACACACACACACAGATCACATAAGTAGTGTTAAGTACAGTGTTGTAAGAAAAGTTTTGGAAAGCTCTAAAGTCTGATAGCAGATCCTGGCTCTTGTTACTTGTGAGATCTAATCTGCTTGTGACTTTTATCAGACAGAGTAAATCATATTCTTTGTTCTAAGAGGAAAATTTAAAATGAAATGTGTACATTTTCTTTACTTTTCTTTTTTTTTTTTTGGGTCCGGTCGTGGGGCCTGAACTCTGGGCCTGGGCGCTGTCCCTCAGCTCTTCAGCTTAAGGCTAATAATGCTCTACCACTTGAGCCACAGCGCCAGTTCTGGCTTTTTTCTTTTTTTGCTTACATGGTGCTGAGGAATCGAACCCAGGGCCTTATGCATGAAAGGCAAGCACTCTACCACTGAGCCACCTTCCCAGCCCCAAAATGTGTACATTTTCAATTAAGGGAGTGAGAGGGCTTTTAAAAATACTTTCTTGAGCTGGGAAGGTGGCTCAGTGGTAGAGTGCTTGCCTTGCATGCATGAGGTCCTGGGTTCGATTCCTCAGCACCCATAAGTAGAAAAAGCCTGAAGTGGCTCTGGGGCTTAAGTGGTAGAGTGCTAGCCTTGAGCTGAAGAGCTGAAGGACAGTGCCCAGGCCCAGAGTTCAGGCCCCCATGACCAGCAAAAAAATAAAATAAAAACTCTTTTCATTAGCATGTATTAGTTATACAGGGGAATTTTCTTGTTAAATTTCTAAAAATCAGTCTTACCTCCTCTGTCACTTCCTCTAACTTTTCTTCCCATTCCCAATTTTGAATCTACTTGGACTGTATTCATCTTCTTTCCTCCTTGTTATTGGTTAAGGATTAGGAATGTTGCTCAGTGGTAGAGTGCTTGCCCTAGACTCAGTCCTTAGCACCAAAGAACCCCAGACTTCCAAAACAAGATAAAAATGTACTTGTCAGCTGGGCGCTGGTGGCTCACGCCTGTAATCCTAGCTACTCAGGAGGCTGAGATCTGAGGATAGCGGTTCAAAGCCAGCCCGGGCAGCAGAGACCGTGAAACTCCTATCTCCAATAAACCACCAGAAAACCGGAAGTGGTGCTGTAGCTCAAGTGGTAGAGTGCTAGCCTTGAGCTGAAGAGCTGAGGGACAGCACCCAGGCCCAGAGTTCAAGCCCCACGACGTCAAAAAAAAAAAATGTACTTACTTAAGTTGAAACTTAACTAGTTAACTAGCATTGTGTTCCTTTTGATTAATTAAAAATTTTTTTTTTTGATGTTCAAGACACTATATTGAAAATAAACTTCACAACTTTGGGGTGGGGGAGGAGTTGGGGACTTGGGAGAGAAGGGATGGTAGGGGAAAAACAAAGAGGGGGTAACAATACTTAATAAGAAATGTTCTCATTACCTTACTCATGTAACTGTAACCCCTCTCTCTGTACAGTATCTTTACAATAAAAATATATATATTAAAAAAAAGAAAGTAGTCACCACTTTAAATTCTTTAAAATGGTATTTGGATAATGGTGCTAAGGATATTTAATCATTAAACTCTAGCTGCCACAAATAGTTTCACTAATTAGGACTTTTTTTTCATACACTATATACAGGTACATAGAACAACTTTTACTCGGTTCTTATATTACCGTCTTGCTACTTCATTTCTAGTAATTCAATATAATTAGCTTTCATCACAAATAAATTGCTGTACATGTAGTGATCAATTTAAAGTAACCAGCCCTTGAGAAGTCTGTTTTTCAAAGGAAAAATATAGGATCTTTGATTTTTCAGGTTTATTATCACTAATTATATATCACTAATCCCATTTTCCCATTCTATCTTCCATTCTCTCCCTTCCAGATTCTTTCTTTTTTTAATTTTATTTGTGAACATACTGTACAGAGGGGTTACAATTACATGGGCAAGATAATGCATACATTTCTTACCAAGCATTGCAGCCTCCTCCTTTGTTTACCCTTTACCTCCCTTCCCAGCTTCCCCCCCCCCCCCCCAATCCTTCCCCCCCCCACCGACATTGTAAAGCTCCTTTTTGACATGACAATTTGTACTTCTCATTGTTACAACAGGTCCACCTGAATCCAAGCCCCACAACCGACAAAAAAAAAATGTACTTGTCTTACTTAAGTTGAAACTTAACTAGTTAACTAGCATTGTGTTCCTTTTGATTAATTAAAAATTTTTTTTGTGCTAGTCCTTGTGCTTGAACTCAGGGCTTGGGCATTGTCCCTGAGCTTCTTTTGCCCAAGGCTACCACTTAAGCCACAGTGTCACTTCCATTTTTTTTTTTTTCTGTTTATGTGGTACTGAGGAATCAAACCCAGGGCTTCATGTATGCTAAGCAAACACTCTACCACTAAATTGCATTCTCAGCCCTAATTTTTGTTTTACTATAACAGTAATAATGCCAATTTCACATTGTCATTGACTGGATTTTCTCAAGTTTGCTTTCATGACTCTGTGAGAAATAGTTTAAAGTAGTACTTTTAATATAGACTTTTTTTTTGTTGGTTGCGGGGCTTGAACTCTGGGCCTTGTTTTTTAGAAAAGCATATTTTAAATTATAAAGCAGAGTAGTGTATAATATATGTCTGTTATTCGCCTTAGATTTTCCCTTTTAAAGTCCTTAGCCATCTTGTCCTGGCTTTCTGCTTGGGCTGTATCTGAGCCTAAAATGGCTGCTACTACAGTAGGGTGGCTATAGTATAGAAGTTGGCTTCCATAGCTTCTGTGCTGAAGCAGGTGAGGAAGCCTGGGGAGAGAGAGTCCTGGATGAGACTCTCTTACTATGGTTGTCATAGGAGGAAGATTTTCTGCTGTTGGGAGGAAATGCCACTGAGTACTGGGCTTAAAAGAGCCCGGAACCATTCCTTATCTGCAGCAGTAAGAAATCTTAGTAGATGATCTCCTTTACTGAGCAGGATTGACCATTTTCCAAAAGCAGCAAGGCTTTTTGTGATGACAGTGATGTATCTAGTGATGACAGATAAACTATCTTGAATGATGCTGGTTTCTGGCGTAGTTGTAAATTTACTAGATTGCAAATAACCATTCCAGGATGAAGTGGGTTGTGCATTGTGGTGGAGAGCTCAAAAAAGTCTTCCCTGTGAGCAGCTTGGGCAGGAGTTATCCTAGCCTACATGGTTAAGGTGAGAATATGGGGAGTCATCTGACTGAGTAAAGAACTGAAAATGCTGTTTGTGTCCTTCATATCACTTCCCAGACTCAGTGCACTGCTGTTTGGATGGGGCTTATCTGTGTCTGACTTCTTGTCCTTTCTGCCTGTGGTCAGGGGTAGGTGTGATATCTGATCACCAGAGTCTGCTGCTTAGCAACCAGGAATAAGGTGTAGCTGTATGGGCAGGAGTATACTGCTTTATTTCTTTGTCAGTGCTTTCGTATTCTTTAGGCTGGTCTTGAATTGGACTCAAATGCTTTTTCCTTAGCTTCTACCATAGCTGGGACTATAAATATGTAGACCTATGCCCTGCTTGGCTTTTCTGTCTTTTTTTTTGTCATTGTTTTTAAAAAAATATTTCTTCCCCAGCTGAGCACTTGTGGCTCATGCCTATAATCCTAGCTATTCAGGAGGCTGAGATCTGAGGATTGTGGTTGGAAGCCAGTGCTGCAGGCAGAAAAGTCCCCTTGAAGCTCTTTTTTCCAATAAACCAATAAACCACTCAAAAACCAGGAAAGGCACCGTAGCTCAATGGTAGAGTGCTAGTATTGAGCACAAAGAGTCTCAGGGACAGTACCCAGGCCCTGAATTCAAGGCCTACTACCAACAAAACAAAAACCTTTCCCAGAAAGCTCCTATGTGTACCAACAAAACAAAAACCTTTCCCAGAAAGCGCCTATGTGATCATTGTAATAAAAAACAAAAAACCACACACACACACACACACACACACACACACACACACACGTCACTGGTGGCTCATGCCTGTAATTCTGAGATGGTTCAAAGCTACACACACACACACACACACACACACACACGTATGGTTCAAAGCTACACACACACACACACACACACACACACACACACACACACACACACACACACACACACACACACACACACACACGTACGTCACTGGTGGCTCATGCCTGTAATTCTGAGATGGTTCAAAGCTAGCCCAGGCAGAGAAGTCTGAGAGACTGTTGATTTTTAACCAGCAAAATTCTGGACTGGAAGCATTGCCCAAAGGGAGTGAAGTTCTTAGTATCTACACCTTATCACTCGTCCTCCTCCCAAAGGCATACTCCTCCTGAGTCCTGGGATTATAGGTACTTTCCACCTGGCTGCGTATTTATATATGTTGAATAAAAAGTTGCTATTTTGAGGGGCTGGGAAGGTGGCTCAGTGGTAGATCCCTTGCCTTACATGCATGAGGCCCTGGGTTCGATTCCTCAGCTCCACGTAAGCAAAAAGAAAAAAAGCCAGAAGTGGCACTGTGGCTCAAGTGGTAGAGCGCTAGCCTTGAGCTGAAGAGCTGAGGGACAGCGCCCAGGCCCCACGACCGGACCGCCCCCCCCCCCAATAAAAAAGTTGCTATTTTCCTATCAAGAGATAAAAAACAAGGTACATAATCCCACCACTCAAGCGGCATAAGCAAATGGAGCTTGAGTTTGATGTCATTCTGAGATACTTAGTGAATTCAAGGCCAGCCTTTTTAAAATTATTTTTTAAAGCAATGTCAAGTATGGTTGGTAACACATGTCTGTAATCTCACCAGTTGGGAGGATTTCTTTCTTTTTTTTTGTCAGTCATGGGGCTTGAACTCTGGGCCTGGCCTCAGCTCTTCCGCTCAAGGCTAGCACTCTACCCCTTGAGCCACAGTGCCACTAGTTGGGAGGATTTCTTGAGCTGAGGGTCTTGAACTTGCTAGCTAGGCAAACACTCTACTACTTTGATTTATATCCTTAGACTCTTTTGCTTTTGCTTACTTTTCAGGTAAGAGACTCATTCTTGCTCAGGTACTTCCATGTTTGTTTTGTTTTGTTTGCATGCAGTCTGGCTTTTTGCCTGGACTAGCCTTGAACCTTACCCTCCTAGTCTTTGTCTCCCAACTTGGTAGATGACAATCTTTGGAGAATATGTACTCAGAGGAAAGATGGGCTCATAGTTTCTGCTTAGTGTATTTAAAATTAAGCTTTTTGCACTGGGAGTTTGGCTCAGATGGTACAGTGCTTGCTAGCAGTTATGAAACACTGAGTTTAATGTCCAGTACTAAAACAAGATTTCTTTGAGTGCTTTTATTTGTCTAGTTTGTTTCCTTGACTGCATCTATTCTGGAACTTTACAGAAGATAGGTGACAGATGTACCTATTAAGAACAGCATTCTTGGGACTGGGAAGGTGGTTCAGTGTTAGAGTGCTTGCCTTGCATGCATGAGGCCCTGGATGTAATTCCTCAGCACCACATAAGCAGAAAAAACGGGAAGTGGCACTGTGGCTCAAGTGGTAGAGTGTTAGCCTTGAGGTGAATAGCTGAGGGACAGCGCCCAGGCCCACAGTTCAGGCCCCACAACCAACCAAAAAAAAAAAAAAAGCCGGGCCCTAGTGGCTCACACCTGTAATCCTAGCTACTCAGGAGAGGCTGAGAGATCTGAGGATCATAGTTCAAAGCCAGCCCTGGCAGGAAAGTCTGTGAGACTCTTATCTCCAACAAACCACTAGCGCTGTGGCTCAAGGGGTAGGGTGCTAGTCTTGAGCTGAAGAGCTTGGGGACAGTGTCCACGCCCAGAGTTCAAGCCCCACAACCGACCAAAAAAAACACAACAAAACAAAAAACAGCATTTTAATTTTGCTTCAATTCCCTCCCCCCCCCCATTGTGGGGCTTGAACTCAGTGCCCCTGAGCCTCTTTGTGCTCAAGGCTAGTATTCTATCGTTTTGAACCACAGCGCCACATCCAATTTTTGAGTGGGTTAATTGGAAGTAAGAGTCTCACAGGCTGACTTCAAATTGTGATCTTCAGATCTTAGCCTCTTTAGTAGCTGGAATTACAGACGTGAACCACTGGCACCTGGCTTTGCTTTAATTTTTTGGGGCAAGCATGTACTCATATGAAATAGTTAAAACAATTCATTAAAATGGAAACAAAAAGATCCTATTGTATATTTGCTAGTTGTTGAAAAGGAAGATTGTGAATGAAGTGGTTTTTTTTTTAGATGTAGTTTGTGCTTCTTATACTAGTCCATACATAACTAAAAGTAAAGTAACAGAATTATATTTCAATAGTATATTTTGCTGCTCATTGATTCACCAATAAAGTCTTAGTTAGAAAATTCAAAGAATGATGAGTTGTCTAGTAATAAACTTGAAAAATGGTTGAAATGAATGTAGAATAAATCTTTGCAAGGAGAAGCTGCTTGCTTCTGTCCAAATTCACTACTGTAAAATTACTATTTTACTTTTGGTCTGCCAGATTTTTAAAAAAAGTTTTAATTTCTTGCTTGGCCTGAGCATACTTATAATCTTAAATATTTAGGAGTCTGAGATTGAAGATCAGGGTTTGAAGCCAGCCTGGGCAGAAATGTCTTTTGAGACTCATATCTTATTTCTTAGCCTTATGAAAAAAGCTGAGTGAGAGAGTGAAGCCCTGAATTCAAGCCCCAGTAATGGTACCAAAAAACAAAAGCCTGTTTTTGGGGGGAAAGGGAGTTGGTTGTGGGGCTTGAATTTGGGTTTTGGGTACTGTCCTTGATTTCTTTTTGCTCAGGGCTAGCACTCTACCACTTTGAGGCACTGTGTCACATCCAATTTTCTGGTGGATAATTGGAGATAAGAGTCAAATAGAATTTCCTGCTGGGTTTGGCTTTGAACTGTGACCCTTAGATCTCAGTCTCCTGAGTATCTAGGATTATAGGCTGAGCCACTAGTACCTGGTGGAAAAAAAATCTAACATTTTTTTTGGTTGTGGGGCTTGAACCTCTGGGCCTGGGTGTTGTCCCTGAGCTCTTCAGCTCAAGGCAAGTGCTCTACTACTTGAGCCACAGTGCCACTTCTGTTTTTTTTGGTGGTTTATTGGAGATAAGAATCTCACAGATTTCCTGCCCAGGCTGGCTTTGAACCGGCAGTCCTCAGATCTCAGTTTACTGAGTAGCTAGGATTACAGGTGTGAGCCACAGGTGCCTGGCTTTTTTTTCTTTAAATTAAATCTGAATTCTTAAAAGTATAATTTCCGGAAGTGGTGCTGTGGCTCAAGCCGTAGAGGGCTTGCCTTGAGGTGAAGAGCACAAGGACAGCGCCCAAGCCCAGAGTTCAAGCCCCACGACTGACCCCCCCCAATAAAAGTATAATTTCCAATTATTTAAGATCCTAGCTACTTATGCATAAATTGAGATTTGATTATAGAAATTAACATGATAGGAGGTTGGGGTTTTGCTTGATGTTAGAATATTTACTTAGCACATAAGTGCTGGATTACTCCTTAACATTTCCCCCTCCCCCCCCCCCCCGCAAAAAAAAATGTGCTGTTTTTGTTCTTTGGTTTACTCTGTGGAATACTTTAAGTCTCATAATTGGAAGACGGAGTAGGAAGCAGGAGTATAACTTAAGCCCATAAGTTCAAGGCCAGCCTGATCATCATAGTGAGAACACTATCTTTTAAAAAGAAGGGAAAGGAAGGAAGGAAAAGAAGGAATGAGGGCTGGGAAGGTGGCTCAGTAGTTGAGTGCTTG
>NW_012267222.1:16071910-16091790 GCF_000151885.1 Dipodomys ordii
AAGAAGAGATTATAAGTTGGTACCCGAATGACAATTATCTCTTCTATAATACTTGTTCAGTTTCCTAGATAGCATCTTAAATTTTACTTTCAGCATATTTTTCTTTAAATCTAGGGAATCAATTTTTGTAATGAAATATCTATAAACTATTTTTTCTTTCTCTTTTCCTTTCTCCCTCTGTCTCTGTCTCTCTGACTCTCTCTGTGTCTATCTCTCTCTCTTTCTTGTGACAGTATAGAGCTTAAACTCCAGGTCTCATATTCTTGCTTAGCTTTTTTGCTCACAACTGGCACTCTGCCACTCAAGCCATACCTTCAGTTTGGTGTTTTTTGCTGGTTAATTGGAGATAAATTTCTCTCTAAGCCAGCTTTGAACCTCAGTCCTCTAGCTTTTAGCCACTTGAGTAGTTAGGATTATAGATGTGTGCCACTGGCACCTTGTTCTAAACTATTCTTGGTCATTTATTAAAGTATATTGTGGGATTGAGATTGATTCTTTTGATACTTTTAGTGTTGCTAGAGACATTTGATATTTAAGAAGGAAGATACGAGTTTGGGGAGACCCACCAAGTGAGGCACAGTAGATTAGAATACAGAATTGAGATTTCCAAAGGCTAACTCAGCTATCTTACTAGTAGACTATAGCTGCCTTTATTTCCCTTACATTGGTATGTTTGCTTATTTAAGTCTCTTAAGGTTTAGAATCATTTATATAAATGTGGTACAATGTTGTAGGCAGAGTATGGATTCTAGAGTCAGAACACTGCGTTTAAATCCAAGCTTTGGGGGCTGGGAAGGTGGCTCAGTGGTAGAATGTTTGCCTTTCATGCTTGAGGCCCTGGGTTTGATTCCTCAGCACCATATAAGCAGAAAAGGCTGGAAGTGGCGCTGTGACTCAAGTGGTAAAGCACTAGCCTTGAGCTGAAGAGCTGAGAGACAGCTCCTAGGCCCAGAGTTCAGTGGAAAAAAAAATCCAAGCTTTGGGCAGATCTTTTTGGCTTTTTTAAATTTTTTGGTCAGTCATGGGGCTTGAATTCTGGGCTTGGGTGCTGTCCCTGTGCTCTTCAGCTCAAGGCAAGCACTCTACCTACCGCTTGAGCCACAGCACCACTTCCGGTTTTCTAGTGGTTTATTGGAGATAAAGAGTCTCATGAATTTTCCTGCCTGGGCTGGCTTTGAACCTCCTAGGACATGTACTAGGCAAACAGTCACTCTGAGCTACAGTGTATGGAATATATAACCAGAGAACTATTTGAAAGACTATGTCATTGAGGACTAGAGATGTAGTTCAAGTAGTAGACCACATGTGTAGCAAACCTGAAGCCCTGAGTTCAAAGCTCAATTCCTCAAAAAAAATAAATAAAAAGATAAACAGAAAAAAAAGAATATCTAGGGTTTTAGTATGTTAACTCGGGTTGGCTTTAAAATTTCTCTTTATGTCTTGTCATTTAATGAGTTTCGTTGTCTCAGTCATTGTGGATTATGATAGATTAAAAATTACAGTATGATAGATTTAAAGTTACAGTTTTGCTGGGTGCCAGTGTTCATGCTTGTAATCCTGTCTACTTAGGAGGCTGAAATCTGAGAATTGAGGTTTGAAGCCAATGTTGGCAGGAAAGTCTGTGAGACTTTTATCTTCAGTAAATGATAAAAAGCTAGAAGTGAGACTATGGCTCAAGTGATTGAGTGCTAACCTTGAGCACAAAAGCTCAGGGATCAATCCCAGGCACAGAGTTCAAGCTCCTAATCTGAGGAGGAAAACATTACAGATCCTTTGAGACAAGATAGATGTCTTACCACCATTACTTTGACAACTTAAGAGAAATGGGGAAGATTATGAGGATGTAAGTGGTAAGGCCTGGCAGCCATCATATCAAACAGCCATTTCTATTTTGAGAGGGCTTTATTTTTTAGTTGGGATTGGATGATGTTACACACATGTAGTTTTGCCTTAACACATTATTTTGGCTATGCCTGGCTAGTACAGTGTTTGTGATTGTGTAGCTGCTTGAAAACAGCCTTGCTACTAGTTCAAGTACAGTTATACACTGTTTGCATGTATACTACAAATTGGCAGCTGATGTGTTACATGCATTGAGAAGAAGTTTTCACACATTTAAATTGTGTTATGAAGTGCTCAATATTGTTGGCCTAGGCTGTAGTAATTAAATCACAGTTGAACATGAATTCACCCAAACTGGGAAAAAAAAATCTATTGTTTGACCTATCAGGAAATGTATTCTATTTGTGTGCTAACTGCTAAAAGTACTAAAATATTAACTGTATAAAATCATGTTAAATATTTATTTAAAAACATGTTTACATTTGTAACTAATTTTCTGGTTAATTTATGATATCTGAAAAGGTAATTTTCCTTTTCTCTTCCCTTGTACTTTTTAACAGAGCCCAGGTCAACAGAAAAAAAACACATGCTAAAGCTATGAATTCATCATTTACTGTTTAGAGTTTTTAGTACATGTGAGGTTAGAAATTATTTGGTTTGGAGCAGGGAAGGTGGCTCAGTGGTAGAGCGCTTGCCTTACATGGATGAGGCCCTGGGTTCGATTCCTCAGCACCACATAAACAGAAAGAGCCAGAAGTGGCGCTCTGGCTCCAGTGGCAGAGCACTAGCTTTGAGCTGAAGAGCTGAGGGACAGTGCCCAGGCCCAGAGTTCAGACCCATGACCAACACAAAAGAAAAAAAGAAAAATTCTTCAGCTTCCTGCTCATGTTTATATGCTTTTGTTTTTGTTTAGTAATTTTGACTGACTCTGGCCTGGAGGAGTTTTCGTATCTTGAAAATTTCTCATCTGAGAATCACTGAGGCTGAAGGTACTCTAGTGGAAGAACTGTTGTTCAGAGCTCATCTAAGCTGTTTGGCTATAGTAAGTGCTCTGCCACCTGAGCCACATCCCCAGCCTCTCAGCTAAATGTTTTTATTGTTATTCTTTCAAATGTAAACATAACTTTAAACGTTTTTCTACCCATATGTTTATTGTTTATAAAGACGTGCATTCATTTCAGGGGGAAATCAAGGATGGTGGCCATGGGTTTCATTGGCCATAGAGCTCAGGCTACCTGTGCTCTTGATTATTAGCTGTGTGACCCAAAGAGTGCTGCTTACCTCTCTGTTCCTTAGTTTCCTAAAGTGTTAACTAATGGACTTAATCATACCACTTACTTTACAAATGGGTTTGAGTCTTAAGTGACAAATATATGTACATATGTGGATTCTAAATTAGAGGAAGTGTATAACATATCTGCTGTAGTTGCTGTGTTTAAAGTTTCTTCCTCACCACACAGACTGAGAGGTTCTTCTCTAGAGCAACACCTCTCTCTCCTTACCTCCAGTATCTTTTCATCCCTGAAGCATATTGGGGAGGTGCAGTCAGCTTTGGTTTTTATACCATATCTGAGTGCCCCCTTTTTTTTTTTTTTGGGTCCGGTCGTGGGGCCTGAACTCTGGGCCTGGGTGCTGTCCCTCAGCTCTTCAGCTCAAGGCTAGTGCTCTACCACATGAGCCACAGTGCTACTTCTGGATTTTTTCTTTTTTGCTTCTGTGGTGCTGAGGAATTGAACCCAGGGCCTCAGGCATGCAAGGCAAGCATTCTACCACTGAGCTACCTTCCCAGCCCCCTAAATGGGTTCTTTTACCACTCAGCTATTCCTCCAGCACTTTTTTTTGTTTTAATTCTTAATAACACGCAGTATTTTTAGGCAGTCTCATCCAAATCCTAACCAGGTTCAACTCTGCTTAGCTTCTGAGATCAGATGCGATGGGCACATCAGCGGTGAAATGGCCATGGAGCTGATTTTTAATCTTATCAGAAGATGAACATTTTATTTGAAATGTTAAAGGGAAATGATGAGTTTAATTGTAACTATAGCTTCATACATAATTTTGGAATAGGCTATCTGTCAAATTTAGTTCAATGATGACAACTTCCTTTACTATTTCAGTTGGCTAATTTTTGGCATTGAGCAAAGTAGTTGTGATGCATTTACTATTTTCAAAGCAAATATATATTGTACTGAGATGAGTCTGTGTGAATGTTATTTATTCATTAGTGAAATGTTGAATGAGACCTTATACTGTTAGTTTTGTTAGCCTTCTTTGGTTATGTGGCCTCTTAAAAAATGCCTGACCAAAAAGAAAAAAAAAGTCTTTCTTAATTGAAACATTTCTGATGTCTTTTCAAGAAAAATAGAATTATCATTTCTGGAGTCTAAACAGAAGACAAAGATATGATTTCTTCTGTAATTTTCTGAATGAACTAGATTACAAAGATCAACTTGAAATAGAAATACAAGTCCTGGAGATTCTTTAATAGTAAAGTGTGATGTAGTATAAGTAAGCAAGGTACATGGAGTTCTTTTCTGTTAATAGACAAAGACCTAGTAGCTAAATACTTGGAAAGCTTTTCAATGGTCTTGTGACCTTAGGTCTTACTCTAGCCAAGCTGCTGAGGAGATATCCCTTAAAGAAGCTGAACTCCCATCCTCCCACGTCTCTTGCTAAAAAAAAAAAAAGCCTATATACTGGGACACTGAAAGGACTGGCATTGACCAGAGGACAAAGAGTGCTTTCATCCTTGGGTTAGCCAGAGCTGTTGTGATGGGCCTTTGTTAGGGCTTGCACCAGTGCTTTCTCTCTTACCACCCATTGTTCAGACTTTGTAGCAGCAGCTATATCATTTTGAGAATTTTACCTCCTTACTTATTTAGAAAAAAAGTTGCAAAAGGAAGATTCAATTTCTTGAATAATACAAAGCAAAGCTTTGCTATTGCTTATTTGGATAAGGAATGTGCTGTATTGTAGCCAGGTGCTATAGTACAAGATGTGGTCTTGTTAAAATTGCAATCAAAATTAAATTTTTTGCTATAGCTGGTTGTGTGTATGTGTATGTGTCTGTGTGTGTCTGTGTCTGTGTGTGTGTGCTGGTCCTGGGGCTTGAACTCATGGCCTGGTATGGTCCTGAGCTTTTTTGCTTAAGGCTAGTGCTCTATCACTTGAGCCACAGCTCCATTTTTGGCTTTTTTGATGATTAATTGGAGATAAAAGTCTCACAGACTTTCCTGTCTAGCTTAGCATGGAACCATAATCCTTAGATCTCAGACTTTGGAATGACTAGGATTACAGGTGTGCACTACCAGTGCTTGGCCGTATGGTATCATACCAGACTCATTATTGCAAGAATCTTCCACTGTGTCTGGTGGAATTTGGGTTCATGTTCTTAGGTTATTTCAGCTAATACGAAATGGAGAATTTTTTTTCCCCAGTATTGGAGTTTGAACTCAGGGCCTTGCACTTTCTTAGCTTGCCTGCTTGATCCACACTGCCAACACAGCTTTTTGCCAGTTATTTTTGGAGATGAGTCTCTGAGACTTGGCTACAGATCAAGATTCTCCAGATCTTAGCCTACTAGTATTATAGGCATGAGCCATGAGCCATTAGTTCTTATCTTTTTTTTTTTTGTATTAGAATCCATTAGTTAACAAATGGGTTGATTATGACATTTCCATGTAAGTACATAATTTATTCCAATCAGTTACATTCCTCATAATACTTTCCAGCTTTTTTCTTTCTGGTTGTGGCCTGGGTGCCGTCCCTGACCTCTTCAGTTCAAGGCAAGCACTCTACCACTTGAGCCACAGCGCCACTTCTGGTTTTCTGGTGGTGAATTGGAGATTAGCTAAAGGAATGCAATCCAATGTATCAGTTTTTCCTTTTTCTTTTTTCTTTCTTTTTTTGTGACTGTCCTGGGGTTTGAACTCAAGGCTTGAGTGCTGTCTCTTTGCTCAAGGCTGGCACTTTACCAGTTGAACCACAACTCGACTTTCAGCTTTTTGGTGGTTAATTGGCTATAACAATATTTGTTTCTATGACTTTATCAGCTGTGTTTGAGGCAGTATGTGTACTCTTTTGGGAGATCTGACTTGGGTGTCACATTGATTTTATCATTCTTCACATGAGTAACAGTCCCTATTTTAAAAAACTTCAGAATTTACTTATGAATTTTTCAACCAGAGATCCTTCCAGAAAGTACTTATCTAGCTGGATAAAGGATATTAACATAGGAAATAATGAAAGAAAAAAAAGTGTCTAAATAGCGTGTTTTCATATAAGATAGTATTTATTGAATACCTACTATAAAGTAATTTAATCTTTACAATAGTTATTTAAAATAGGCTCTTGCTTTATAAAAGCCCAGGCTATCCTGGTAGTTCACCCTGTATTTCAGTCTGTTCTTGAATTCACTTCTTACTCAGCTTCCTGATTGCTAGGGTTTCCTGTCTCCTTTTACCAAAAAATGGATAGATAGGCTCATCAAGGCTAAGTAAAGGGAAGCAGCATCTGATCTTTTGTTTCAAAGTAGAGAAACAAAGAATCTAACCCAGGTTATAACTGGGAGTTGAAACGATTTAGATTAGTGGAGGCAGAAGGGAGCAAACTGGAAGAGACTGGTATTTATTTTTATTTGGAAGAGGTTTCATTATAAGGGGTAGAAACAGGGGATCCCAGGTAGTGGTGGTAGTTGAACCACAGGCTTTGGATTTGGAGGGAATTTTGGGAGCCAGTGATTGTTCATAGATACATTGCTGTTCAGGAAGGTTGGTTTGATGTAGTACATAGTAAATTGAAGAGAAAGAGGCACTAGTTAAAAAACTTCATGCAGCTTCTGATAAGGAGAGTCCATAAAAAAAGAAATTAAGATGTGAATTGGGAAATGGGAAGGGAAGAATGGCTTTTACAAATACTTAAAAAGAGCAGATTGAATTTTGGGCCTGCAATATCCCATTTTTACATTAGTAACTGGACCCTTAGTATGTGAGGGTGGAGGTGGTGTAAGATTTTTCTTTTAAATGCATTACAGCTTATTGATACACCTTGCTTTTTGGACCGAATCTTCATCTCCATGAGGGTTATTGATAAAAATGTAATCTGATTGGCCTTGGAGCAAAGGTGGAAGTTGCATGATGGGAAAGAGTACTTGGAATGTATTTCTGTTTTTGTTTTTTCAAGTCCTGGGGCTTCAGGGCCTGGGTACTGTGCCTGAGTTTCTTTTGCTGAAGGCTAGCACTCTACCACTTGAGCCACAGCTCCACATCTGACTTTTTGGTGACTAATTGGAAATGAGTCTCATGGATTTTCCTGCCTAGACTGGCTTCAAACCATGATCCTTAAATCTCAGCTTTCTGAGTAGCCAGTGGCTAGGATTACAGGCAGGAGTCACTGATACTGAGCAACATTCTTTTTTCTTTTTGGTTTGGTCTTGGGGCTTGAACTCTGGGCTTGGGTGCTGTCCTTGCACTCTTCTGCTCAAGGTGAGTGCTCTACAGCACCACTTCCAGTTTTCGAGTCGTTTATTGGCGATAAGAGTTTCATGGACTTTCCTGTCCAGGCTGGCTTTGAACTGTCATTCTCAGATCTCAGTCTCCTGAGTAGGTAGGGTTACAGGCAGGAGCGACCGGCGCCCTGCTGCAACATTCTTTATTTGTGAACAAGGAGGAAGCATGGTTGGTACTGCACAATATAATTGTTTCTTTAGAAATCTTTTAACTGATAATATAAATAGAATGATAGAATAATATAAAAGAAGAATCCTAAACTTCTGTTTGTAAGGTTAAAAGGTTGCTCAGCTTTTTGGGCATAGTATTGATAAATTGAGAATTTAGTCTTATATCTGGAGAATGAGTCCTTTCTGCAAAAAAGCAGTTCCACTGGGCACTGAAGAAGAAAGCCTGGCTTGATTTTCCACCATCTATGAGACTATACTGCAGAATTCCAATGAAAAGTTTTTATTTTTAAGCTAAGGCATAGTTTTTATTCAGAAAGAACTGACAACTTTATATTAAGGACTTCTGAAATTTGTTAGACTCATATTTCGTGTGTGTGTGTGTGTGTGTGTGTGTGTGTGTGTGTGTGTGTGTGTAGTTTGGGTGAATCAGTTCTTTAGTGGACCTAGTGCCCAGGCCTGGAGTTCACGCCCCATGACTGCCATACATACATACATAAATGAGGAAGCTGGTGGTTCTACACTGGAAAAAATGATAGCAACAAAATAAACCCAAACAAACAAAAAACTAATAAAAAAGTTGTGTTTGCTCTTCCTGTGTAGTTAGCAATTTCTATCTGATGTTACTATTATTTTCCTTAATATTTCTTGGATTTTTTTTTTTTTTTTGGTTGGTCATGGGGCTTCAACTCTGGGTCTGGGCACTGTCCCTGCGCTCTTCAGCTCTCAAGCTCTACCGCTTGAGCCACAACACCACTTGCGGTTTTCGAGTGGTTTATTGGAGATAAGAGTCTCACAGACTTTCCTGCCCTTTCCTGCCCGGGCTGGCTTTGAACTGAGATCCTCAGACCTCAGCCTCCTGAGTAGCTAGGATTACAGGCATGAGCCACTGGCCCCGGCTTCTTGGATATTTTCTATAGATAGTAAAAGTAGTAGATTCCCATTATGGGCCTAAAATTTTGGGATTTATGTAATTATATTTGTTTTCAGTTTCTATGACTTTATCAGGAACAGTTTTTCAGAGATTGATCTCAGCACATTAAGAAATGTGAAATACTGTGTTTTTTAGTTTCTGTGGAAAAATAAGTATATAATTTCATATTGGGTTAAAATGCTGGGGTTATGGGCAGATATTTGTGGTGGTAATTTTCTCTTAACTGCTAAGCAATCCATTTTTCAGTTCCCTCATCCTTAACTCATCTATCCAGAATTCCTAGAGGACCTGTGCAGCAGCCCCCGGAGGATCGGATCTTCCCTCCCACTGTCTCAGCAGTCTACAGCACGGTAAGCTGTCAATCATACTGTGTCTTCTTTTGCATGAGAACTGGGTTTACAGTGTTTGTTATACTGACACAGTAGGTTTTGGCAAAAGGTTCAAGAGTAGAATTAACTGTGTGTGTGTATGTGTGTGTGTGTGTGTGTGTGTGTGTGTGTCATTATCTCAATCAAAGAAGTATAGGTGATAAGACATTATAATAGATTGGTTGTACATGCCCTCCTCTTTTCCATAAATATTAACATCTTGCCTTATATTGTGATCTTTTGCTTTTCTTGCAGTATTGGCGTTTTAACCTAGGACCTATTTACAACTTGCAATGAGTTTATTGGCACATCAGCTTATTATAAAAGTAAATGCTAAGGGCTGGGAATGTGGCTTAGTGGTAGAGTGTTTGGCTAGCATGCCTGAAGCCCTGGGTTCTGAAGCCCTGGGTTCTATTCCTTAGTACCATATAAACAGAAAAGGCCAGAAGTGGCACTGTGGCTCAAGTTGGTAGAGCTCTATCCTTGAGCCAAAGAAGCTCAGGGACAGTGCCCAGACTGAGTTCAAGCCCCAGGACTGGCAAAAAAGTACAGGTTAAGCCTATAGTTGGGCAAAATTATAACCAATAATATATTGGTTATGCATTATAAGTAAATTGCTTGCCTTGTGTTTGGTTCAGGTTTATTGAAGTAAAATTTATATAAAGTAAAATTCACTTGTAATGTTTTGCTGTATAAGTCTTAAACATACAGTCATTTAATTCTCAGTAATCAAGATACAGAAAAGTTTCTCATCTTTTGCCCTTTTGTAATCATCTCCTTTTCACAACTGTTTTCCTTTTTATTCATTTTTACAAAATGACATACAATTTGTCTGAATTAATTAACTTAGCATATTTCTTTTGTTAAAGTTTCTGATTTTAAGATACTATGCTTCAAAGGGAGATGAGGATATCAGTAAGACCAGCGCAATAAGCAGGGATTATTCTGGTTAAAATATAATATATACACATGTGAAATTGGTGAAAAACTCAACAAACAAAAAGAATATTTTCTCAAATTGATGAAAATGTTTATATGTGCTTTTCTAAGAATTCTATTTTTTCACTTTTGAAATAGAAATTGTAAAGCAGAAAAATGGATTTTTAAAAATGAGTTAAGGGCTAGCTGGATGGAAATGGTGTTCTCACATGCATTAATCTTAGGCCCTTGTGAAACAGATTAGGCAGATTGTGATTGAGGGCCAGCCTGGCCAAAACACTAGTGGGATCCTGTCTCAGTCGATAAGCTGGGCATATAAACCAGGCATATAAGCTGGGCATAGGGGCATCTCTTTGATACCGGCTATGTGAGGGGTTTGATGTCTGAGGCTAGTCCTGAGAAAGACACTGGAGATACTTCCCGAGAAATAACTAGAGCAAAAAAAAAGTTAGAGGTCTGACTCAAGTCAGAGAATGCCTGCTGAGCAAGTTTGTAATCCCTAGTACTGGGTCTACTGGTGCAGGGGAAAGACCAGTTCAGCTATATTTAATAATAATGGGTCATCAGTAGATTCTCAGTGTTCTCAATGAAGTTTTGATTTCCCTTTAGGTTACACAAGTAGCAAGACAGCCTGGAGCCCCAACACCTTCCCCTTATTCAGCCCATGAAATAAACAAGGGGCATCCAAATCTCTCTGCAACGCCCCCGGGACATGCATCGTCCCCTGGACTCTCTCAAGTAAGAAACTATGTAAAAACATTCCTGGTTTTGTAGAGCACACTTCAAAAAAGTAAGATAAAGGATTGCTTAAAGAGTGATTTTTATGTGTGTGTGTCGGTCATAGGGCTTGAATTCTGGGCCTAGGTGCCATCCCTCAGTTCTTCAGCTCAAGGCAAGTGCTCTACCACTTGAGCCACAGTGCCACTTCCAAAGAGTAATTTTTATTTATTTATTTATTTATTTGGGTCCGGTCGTGGGCCTGAACTCTGAGCCTGGGCGCTGCTCCTCAGCTCTTCAGCTCAAGGCTAGTGTTCTACCACTTGAGCCACAGCGCCACTTCCGGCTTTTTTCTTTTTGCTTATGTGGTGCTGAGGAATCGAACCCAGGGCCACAAGCATGCAAGGCAAGCGCTTTACCACTGAGCCACCTTCCCAGCTTCAGTAATTTTTATTTTTGCATTTTTTCAGACACCCCTCCTGAAGTGACCACTAACAATTTTATACTTTTTGCTTTGGAATGATGAAAATTTTGTTTCCCAGGGGTTGGAGGTGTGGCTTATTTGGTTGAATGTTAGCCAGTAAGCAAAAATGTCAAGATACCAAATTTGAATCCCTATTTTGTACCAAAAAGAAAACTTTCCCTCTGGTTAAGAAATTAGAATAGGGGCTGGGAAGGTGGCTTAGTGGTAGAGCGCTTGCTTTGTATTACAATGTTTACTAGAAATACCCTTTGGGTCACTTAATTAGCTTTTCAGTTTTTAATCTACTATGGTTTCTCTACCTCTCTTTTTGTGGAAAGTTGGTGATTATTTTCTACACTTAAGAAAAGAAGTTGTCTTTTTCTCTTAAGTAACTTCGGTGAAATTTTTTTGTTAGTTGGTTTTGTTTTTTTATTTGAAAGTGGGTTATTGGAATTTGTTAGGCTTAAACTTTTTTTTTTTTCCTTTTCTTGTCCTGGGGCCTGACCTCAGGGCCTGGGCATGGTCTCTGAGCTTCTTTTCTTCAAGGCTAGCACTCTACCACTTGAGTCTCAGCATTACTTGCAGCTTTTTCTGTAGGCCTAAATTTTTATGTTTACCTATAGGGAACTATAAGCAAGCTGTTATTTATCAGGGACAAAACAGACATTGAGAGGACAAAGAGGCAGTGAAGATGTCATTGTGTGTTCCTTGTTACTTTAAGCTGTTTCCCAGTTTGAGGTTTATCTCTCACCATCTAACTGGCCATGTTTTTTTGTTTGTTTGTTTTTTTAATGCTTCAAAGCTAGCTAGACTTGCAAAAGCCATTATTGGAATGAAGAGAGTATTTAAGAACTACTCTTTTTAGAGATGAAGTAACTTTTGTAACATTTTTTACATTTTGCTTTTAAATTTTAAGCATTTTTGAGCTTAGAATTGGTGATTATAAGTTAGAGACTGGTTACTGATTGTTTTTAGGCTACAGAATGTTGAGAAGAGTGAGCTGAGGTTGTAGCTCAGTGGTAGAGCACCAGCATGGAATCTTTATAAAAGAAATTGAAGGGGCGGAAAAGGTGGCTTAGTGGTAGAATGCTTGCTTAGCATGCATGAGACCCTGGGTTTGATTCCTTGGTATCAAGTAAATACAAAAAATAAAATTATTTAACAAAGAAATTTCAGCTGGGTGCTGGTGGCTCACGCCTGTAATCCTAGCTAGTCAGGAGGCTGAGATCTGAGAATCTTGGTTCAAAGCCAGCTTGGGCAGGAAAGTCTATGAAACTTATTATAAGGTCCATTCTTGGTCAGCGAACAGACCTTGCCCAGTACCTGCTTTACCTAGGCAACTGGGACACCTGGAAGAGGTCACATCCTGCTTCAGCTGAGGTCACATCTTAATCTGATGTGGCCACACCTTTCTCCCACCTGGTCCCACCTCTTACCTGGTCCCACTTCCCTTTACCTGGACACACCTTTCCCCGCCCCTACCCTATATAAGGCCTAACTCAGGGCCAGACGCGCTCTCCTTTTTGCCAGCCGCGTGGAGTGCCAACCTTGCCTGGTCCCAGCAGGTCTACTGAATAAACCTACCCCTTACCTGAATACCACGTGCATGGTGCTGTTCTTACTTGGCTACCTCTTTTTAAAAACCTAACACTTATCTCCAATAAACCACCAGAAAACTGGAAGTGGCGCAGTAGCTCAAGTGGTAGAGCACTGGCCTTGAGCTGAAGAGCTGAGGGACAGCGCTCAGGCCCAGAGTTCAAGCCCCACAACCGACCAAAAAAAAAAATAAATAAAAAAGAAAGAAATTGCAATTTTTCCAAATCATGATTTGACTAGTCCTATTAAGAACTATATGAACTAATTTGTCATGGATTGAGTCCTGTGTTTAAACTTGTTCTAAATCATTTCTGTGTAATTTAGAGTTTTGAATATTGAAGACATGGTAAAATGAGTTCTTAATTGTTTAAATGTAGTTCTTGTGTTGGTCTTTTATCATCGAACAGAACCACCCAACCAATAATTAAGGTGTAGTAGGTTAAGTCTGATCAAGAGAAAAAATATACAGCAATTTGAATAGGGAGATTTTAATAAGGATTATTAAGTATAACTGATTTTGAGTCATGATATTTGACAAAAAGAACTTTCAAGAATGGCATATTTATGTAACAGTTGCACATCCTAGATCTGAGATAGTTCTTTACATTCTAGGGCTTTGCCAAGGGTGTGGCTCACCTAATGGTAGAAAATTCACTGTGATTCTGTACTAATAGAACTTACTGAAAGTCCTTTCTCTGGAACCCTGCTAGAAATGTGCTGTGTGGAATGTTAAGAAAGCTCATCACTGGTTTCCTGTAGCCAATTGCTCCTGTTGTACACAATGACTCAAGGCTTTTACAGCTTCTCTTCTGCCAAAGATAATTGAATTAACATTAGATTTTCTAGATTATGAGTCCCAAATGGTAGAGCATCTTGTGCTGCAATCTGGACTTGCTGTAGAATTTCTTTTGTCCTCTTCCTTTTCAAAATTGCGATCTTCTGCATTGATGAAGCAGGTCAATCAAGGTAGCATACTCGTCTATACTATTCGTTGCTTTCAAAAGCCAAAAAGAAGATGGGTAAAATCTTGTTCTGCTGCTGCTGTTTCCTCCTGTTCCTCCTTTCTCCTCCTTTTTTTAGTAGTATTTAGTATTGGATGAGGGACTATTCCCTGAACACTGGGCTAAGATCTTGATTTTTTTTTTTTTTTGATGAAACATGATATAGTTTGCTCAGCCATGTCGCTGAAACTTACAGGAAATCTATGCTTTGGAACCTGCTAGAATCCTTCCTGCTGTGGTACTGAAGGAACACTGTTCATAGGGAGGTTTCTCAGAAGAGGCTCTCTGTTATAAACCTTGTGGAGAATACCAGGAACAGCAATTGGCTGCTGGTACTGCTGCCTGCTGTGTACTGCAATGGAAGCCTGGCACTGAAGAAGCTGGTCACGGAAGAAGCCACATTCTAAAGAATCTTGTCTGTTCTGCAGGAGCCTTTTCCAAATCCTTAGGAACCAGGAGGCAAAACCCTCTTTTCAGTATTCTACTTTGCCTCTACTGACAAAGTTAACACACTTACCAAATAAAACGTTGAAATAGATCCATTTTCATATCACAATGAAGTTTTAGCTGAAATTCAAACCAACTAATAATGGGCATGTAGGGAGCTGTTTTTCCAATTGTTTCAATTCACATAGTTGTCCCAAAAGCACTTTAGTTTTCTGAAAGTCAAAGTTTCTTTCTTTCTTTCTTTCTTTCTTTCTTTTTTTTTTTTTTGTGTCTGGTCGTGGGTCCTGAACTCTGGGCCTGGGCACTGTCCCTCAGCTCTTTCAGCTCAAGGCTAGCGCTCTACCACTTGAGCCACAGAGCCATTTCTGGCTTTTTTCTTTTTGCTTATGTGGTACTGAGGAATCAAACCCAGAGCCTCAGGCATGCAAGGCAAGAGCTCTACGACTGAGCCACCTTCCCAGCCCTGAAAGTCAAAGTTTCTTATGAAGGCTGTTGAATGGTTGAATGGTATAAGTTGTTAGTCTATCCTGTGTGTCATTTACCAACTTCCTTAAAAAAAAACAGGGAAGTAGGTCTGTTATGTCTTTCTTCTTTTTCCTCCTTTTTCTCCTCCTACATTTCTGCTTTCCTCCTCATCGTTTTTCTTTCTTCTTCTTCTTTTTTTTTTTTTTTTTTTTTTGGTCCTGGGGCTTGAAATCTGGGCCTGGGTGCTATCCCTGAGTCTCTCTTTGCTCAAAGCTAGTGCTGTACCACTTGAGCCACAGCACCACAGCTTTTTTTTTTTTTTTCCTGAGTGGTTTATTGGAGATAAAGAGTCTCACGGACTTTCCTGCTCCAGCTAGCCTTGAACCACAATCCTCAGATCTCAGCTTCCTGAGTAGCTAGGAGTACAGATGTGAGCCACTGATGCCCAGCTTCTCCCCTTCCCTCCCCTCCTCTTCCCTCCCTCCCTCCCTCTCTTCTCTCTCCTCCCTCCCTCCCTCCCTCCCTCCCTCCCTCCCTCCTGCAGTTTAATAAATGCTTATTAATATTCTCTTAGTTGAAGATGTGTTAGCAGTGAGATAACTAATCAAACATCCTGTAACTTGAGTAGAGCCTTTTATTTTGGGTCAAAATTCATAATATGATCCTCTTATGGAACTCATGGATGAATGGATCCACAAGCCAAAGAAATACCTAAGATTTTGTCAGTTTTTATGATGTCTTTTTCTACCTGTTGAGTGGATTGTTTCATAGATGGCCACTCATTAGGGGATGTTTTGTTTCCTTTACATAGGACAGAAAGAAGTACACCATACAGATGTCCTTGTCTGTTCATGGTCAGTGATTTCTAGACACTGTATTATATTAACTAAGACTTTGTTACTCCAAATCTTATTACTCCTTTTTTTTTTTTAAGTCGGTCATGGGACTTGAACCAAATCTTATTACTCTTGATTATGCTATGACTGCCATCCTTTTATCATTTAACTTTTTTTTTGGTCCATGGGGCTTGAACTCTGGGCCTGGGCATTGTCCCTGAGCTCTTCATCTCAAGGCCAGCCCTCTACTTTCTGGTAGTTAATCAGAGATAAGAGTCTTATAGACTTTCCTGCCTGGGCTGGCTTTGAACCGCAATCCTCAGATTTCAGCCTCCCAAGTTGCTAGGATTACAGGTGTGAGCCATTGGCACCCAGCTAACTTCAAATTTTGATATGCAGTTGTCCATACCTTTTCACGAAAATATGTAATTATATATACTGTTTCAGCTAGAATTAATTAGGAATTAAAAAGGAATGTTTTCTTTTTTTTTCCTGGTCCTGGGGCTTGAACTCAGGACCAAAATCTAATGAGTCTTGTCTGGGCTGCAGGAGCCTTTTCCAAATCCATAGGAACCAGGAAGCAAAACCCTCTTTTCAATATTCTACTCTGCCTCTACTGACAAAATTTAACACAATTGCCAAATAAAATGTTGAAATACTGTCCCTGAGCTGCTTCGGCTCAAGGTTGGCATTCTGCCACGTGAGCCACAGTGCCACTTCTGGCCTTGAATTTGGCTTAGACCTTAATCCTTTTACTTACACCTCCTGCATAGCTTTGTTTAAGAAACCAACATGTCTGACTTGTTGATTGAAATGGGTTCTTAAATTAGTTACTCGGAAGCTTAAATTAGTTACACGGGAGGATTTCATAGTTCTATCTCCACATCTGTTGTATTCATTTGATCTCATTTTTTGCTCAGTTTTTGCCTGGCTGGCCTCGAACTGTGATCTTTATGATATTTCTCCATCTTTCTTAGTAATTTGGATTTCCAGGTATGTTTTTGTTTTTGGTGTACTGAACTTAGAGCCTGAGCTCTTGCTCAGCTTTTTTGCTCATAGTTGGTGTTCTATCACTTGAGCCACATGTCTCCTGTTTAGCTTTTGTAGCTGGTTCATTTGAGATAGTCTTGTGTACTTTTCTGCCCGTTGGTTTAAACTGTGATCACAACGTGTCCTATGTAACTATGATTATAGGTTTAACCACTCTTGGAGGAAGACCATCCTGCCTGCCCTCCTGCCCCCCTGCCCCTCTGCCCCCCTGCCTGCCTGCCCACTTGCCCAGTTGCCCGCCTGCCCTCCTTCCCTCCCTCCCTCTCCTTCCTCCTTCCCTTCCTTCCTTCCTTGTACTAGGGAACAAATCCAGGACAGTTTACTTGCCAGGCAAATGCTTTGCTGCTGAGCTACACCCAGCCCTTCTTTCTTTTCTGAATTGGATGTTTTTTGTTGTTGTTGATTTGTTCAGTCCTTGAGCTCTTCAGCTCAAGGCGAGTGCTCTTTCACTTGAGCCACTGCGCCACTTCTGGTTTTCTGGTGGTTAATTGGAGATAGGAGTCTCATGGACTTTCCTGCCCAGGCTGGCTTTGAATCATGATCCTCAGATCTAAGCCTGCTGAGTAGCTAGGAATGTGAGCCCCTGGCACGGATGTTCAGTTTTTGAGCACTCTTTGTTGAAAACTCTGTCATTTTCCATTGACTAATCTTGTCATACTTGTCAAAAATCATCAGACCATATGTGTGAAGGTTTATTTCTGTGAAGGTTTATTTCTGTTACCTGTTCTTTTCTATTTGTCATTTGCCAGTTCTATACTGATTTAATTGCTGAAGTTTTGTAAAGTCAAATATCTGAAATATTTGAGACTGAAGTGTTTTATACTTGAGAGATTTTTGGATTATGAAATAATTGAATAGAATTTACTGGTTGAAAATCCTTAATCCTAAAATCTGAAATGCTCCACAATCCATGCTTTAGACTTCAGATCTGTGTTTTAAAAAACCCTTTTGAGGGGGTGAAGAGGGGGAAGGAGAAGGATTGGGATTGGGGGGGAGGGGGGAGGCTGGGAAGGGATGTGAAGGGTAAACAAAAGGAGGAGGCTGCAATGCTTGGTAAGAAATGTACGCATTATCCTGCCCATGTAATTGTAACCCCTCTGTACAGTATCTTCACAAATAAAATAAAAAAAAAACTCTCTTGAGTTTTTTCTACTGTACTTTGACAACATAGTTTTCTTCTTACACCCATGTATGGGATTTTTCTCCTAATTTGAACACATCCTATCATCTGGGTATTACATAACTGTTTAGTTTTTTTATTTTATTTTTTGTGCCAGTCCTGGAGTTTGAAGCTGGGGTCCGAGGCTAGTGTTCTACCACTTAAGCCACAACTCTCCTTCCAGCTTCTTTTGGTTGTTAATTGGAGATAAGAGTCTCATAGACTTTCCTGCCCAAGCTGGCTTCAAATTACAACCTCACATCTCAACCTCGTGAGTAGCAAAGATTATAGGCATGAGCCACCTGCACCCTGCTACTAAATTCAGGCTATAAATTATAATTCTTAAATCCTCCTACGATTTGATCAGTTTGTAATTGAGGCTCACAGAACTCAGGGAGACATTATATTTTACAAGCTTATTGCAAAGGATGTTTTAAAGATATAAACAAACAGCTAGATGAAGAAATACACATGACCTGGTCTGGATGCTCATAATTGCAGGGATTTCTATTCTTATGGTTGTAAGTAAAGTGACAACAGTATGATTGCTATGGGGACTTAGGGAATCAACATTTAGCCCTCCCCTTTGGCCTATGATGTTTGAACTAACTTTCAGTCTTGGAGAAACTTGTCTTGGCATTAGAGTATGAGCTGGGTTGTCATATTGTAGAATAAAGCTAAGGGGTGAATAGTTTTCTGAGAACTGGTATATTACAAACACCATCCTAATGGATAAATTCATCATTGTTCAGTGAAGACTGCAGTGTTTAAATTTTGAGCTGCTTACAAAGAACACAGAAATGGTGGTACCTGTAAACAGTGTTAACTTTTCTCCATACAATGTTGCCATTCAACAATAAGAAAGAGACAGTGGTTTTCAAATACCATCAGAATCATATGTTATCCTATTTTGGGGCTTGAACTCAAGGCTGACTCTCTTATCCTTGAACAACACCTTTATTTTTTGACCTTTTTTGCTGGTTAATTCAATGTAAGAGTCTTAGGGATTTGTAGGCCTAGACTGGTTTTAGCTCCAGATCCTCAGATGTCAGCCTCCTGAGTAGCTAGGATTGGGCCTTTCTTTCTTCTCTCTCTCTTTTTTTTTTTTTAATAATGTGGTTGAAACATGGTTTGGTTATTGCTATTGTTGTTTTTCTGTGTGTGATGCTGAGGAATCAAAACCAGGGCCTCATGCATGCGAGGCAAGCACTCCACTGAGCCACCTTCCCAGCCCCCATTGGGCCTTTCTTATTAGAAAAAGTTGACCTTCTTAATTGAAAAGCCATTTCTTTCTAGTAGCTTATGAGCTATGGATAGTTAACTTTAAAAAAATTACTTTATTCTTATGATAAGATGATATACAGAGGGATTAAAATTATTTGAGTCAGGTAATGAGCACATTTCCTTTTGTATAGTATTTTCTGTTCCCTCACTCTTTCTCAGCCCCTCTGATCTCCACCTACAAGTTGTATAGTTCACTTTCATAAGTATCAAGTGAGCTCCACTGCTGTACTTTTTCACATTTTCCCCCTCAAGTTCTGTATAATTAAACTTTTTGTTTTTATTTATTTATTTTTATTGTGAAGATACTGTACAGAGGGGTTACAATTACATGGGCAAGATAATGAGTACATTTCTTATCAAGCATTGTAGACTCCTCCTTTGTTTCCCCTTCTCATCCCTTCCTATCCTCTCCCCCCCACTCTAATTAAACTTTTTATTGGTAATTCACTTGTTTGTACTCAAGTTCTTTTTGTAGTATTGATAATATATGCTAACTTATTTTGGTGATTAAACCAAATAATAGCTTGACAGATACTGTATAATTATTCCTTCAATTCAAGTGAGTAACAGATTCCATGCAATCAAATCTTTATGGATTATAAAGCTCAAGTACAGTGGTTTTCAAACTTTTTGAAGCAGCAAAAGAAGTTGCTATATGACTAGTAATACCTGATAAATAGTAAATTCTCAATCCTTAATGAATGAAAATTAGCTCTAAATGAAAATTTCCAAAAATATTACCATTTGGCTTTGCAGTGTGATTGTTGTATTTGGGTTAATAGAGAAGTCTTTTGTGACTGGTACTGTTAACATTATTGTAAAATTTAATGATAGTTTATTTTATATGTACAAGCTTAATAAAGTTTATTTTATATGTACAAGCTTAACAACAACAATAGCAAAAAGAACAAAATAGTTGATTTAAGGCCCTTAGCTCCCCCACCCCCCCCAGGAAAGGTAAGGTCCTGCAGGGTACCTGTGGCTCACACCTATAATCCCAGCTACTCTGGAGGCTGAGATCTGAGGTTTGTGATTTGAAGCCAGTCCAGGCAGGAAATCCTGTGAGATTCTCCAATTAACTACTAAAAAAACCAGAAGTGGAGGG